>NW_021629727.1:0-135472 GCF_900700375.1 Denticeps clupeoides | reverse complement strand
TATTTTTTTTTTTTTTTACATACAGTTTTTTGCTTTAATTATAATCTATACTTGCTCTCCAAGTCAAATACGTGCTTCATAACGTATTGTTGTTTGTGTTGATGCAGAGTGTGCCAGGCTCCTCCACAAAGGCAGTGCCAGGCTGGTTCTGTGTGGACCAAGCTGGGATAAGCTGGAATCCCTGAGCGATGCCCTCTGCAGCGACTCCGACCCCAGCGTGGTAAGAGCCTGAATCCCGACCGTCTCCCGGCTCCAGTTTTCAGCCGCACGCCATAGACATGAGCAGGAAATCCTGTAGGAACGATCATCACAGACCCCCTCCTCGCTAATTCTCCTCTGGAGGTCCAACTCCAACGCCGCGTCACAGCTGGCTCGTCCTTTTCTGTGAGGAACAATGGCAGGATGTCCTTGCTGGCAGCTCGCTGTCCTCTGCAGACACTCCAAACAGTCCAGATATCTTACCACAGCGTTGTGTTGGTCACCGTCGCTTTTATTGAAAACTGTAAATGGCGGCCGTCATCACGTAAACAGACAGTCGATTGACAGCTCACCCACCCACCCATTATGCAATGCGTTGGTCCTTTAATATGATTACAAGTACTCCTATAACTCTCTGTGTCTGTGCTACAGACGTTCACGCCCAAGCTGGTGCTACTGGACTTCAACGACATTGACAGCCTGCAGGAGGTGAGCAACGAGGTGCTGGAGTGTTACGGCTGTGTGGACGTCTTAATCTGCAACAGCAGCATGAAGGTCAAAGCGCCAGTGCAGAACACATCTCTGGAGATGGACAAGAGCGTGATGGATGTCAACTACTTTGGGCCAATCACTCTTGCCAAAGGTGAATGTAGTTTTTTATTTATTTATTTAATTTTATTAAACCCTGCTCCTGTAATTAGTGGACAAAAGCTGGACTGGAGAAGATCTGCAGCCAAAAGAAATGAAATGTAATCGATCGGCATACAGTACAGGTCAAAAGTTTGGACACACCTTATCATTCAATGTGTTTTCTTTATTTTCATGACCATTTACGTTGGTAGATTCTCACTGAAGGCATCAAAACTATGAATGAACACATGTGGAGTTATGTACTTAACAAAAAGTGGAGACCTGACCTCCACAGTCACCGGACCTGAACCCAATCCAGATGGTTTGGGGTGAGCTGGACCCCAACAAGTGCTAAACACCTCTGGGAACTCCTTCAACACTGTTGGAAAAGCATTTCAGGTGACGACCTCTTGAAGCTCATTGAGAGAATGCCAAGAGTGTACAAAGCAGTAATCAGAGCAAAGAAACTAGAATATAAAACATGTTTTCAGTTATTTCACCTTTTTTTGTTAAGGACAAAACAAATTGAATGAGAAGGTGTCTCCAACTTTTTGGCCTGTACTGTAAATCCATTCCATCTCAAAGCTGCGATAGTGGAACATTAGCCCTTCATTTTGTTGAAGTATTTGAACCGTGGTAATGCTGATGCTGTGCCTATTCTCGTGTTTTCTTTATAGCTGTATATTGGGACTTTACTGTATTTGCCAGAGCTTTCCATATTATGAATATTTCTATCAGTGACAGGCATATTTGGTCTGTTTACATCTATAACCCTGTCCTGTGTCCTGTGACTGGGAAACGGTACACACAGCACAACACTTTTCATTCACTGATCCAACCAGGAAATGCAGATGTTCGCGAAGGTGCACGCTGCCGACTATTATCTCTCTCTTCTTATCACAGCCTGGGCAGAGTAAAAGGAAGAGGAAACACAAAACCAGACCCACAGCTCTATCAGCAGACTGAATATAAATAGGGTGTCCGCCGTCCACCGAGGCCATGAGCAGTTTCAGGCTCAATAGGGCTCCTCGAAAACTAAAGGCTTCGTTCTTCGTTTGTTGGCGGTTATCAGTTGCCCGATCTCCGATACAGAGAAATTTTTGTACTGTCAGTGAAAATTAACTGAGTAAATATTGGTAGGTGTAAAATCTTCTCTCTGTATCTATCTTCTCTCGCTTCTTGTCTTATATATAAAAAAAGTTTTGCTGATTTACAGCCGATATAAAGAATAACTAACATCCTGGCAGAACTGAAGACCAGGCCTGGATTTGGATTCAAGAGTTGAAGAGCCTGAACTTTTCAGATCCGCAGCTCTGCGTATTTTTGGCGACACTGTTTGGATGAATGACGGATATCTGTCATTGCCACGGGCCTCTACCATTTTAAACTCTGTTTATTAAAACTGCATTAAAGATCATCTTTTGGGTGAAATAATGATACACATCAACAGAAAGGGAAGTTGGTTTCTCTTCTGAAAGATACGGATAACTAGCTAGCAATTATTTCTTGTTATAAACTAGTTAGTCATTGCTCCTTTTTGCAAGCATGCAAGACAAATGGTAACCGAGATCCAGCATGAAGGCGAACTAACCTTAATTTATATGTAAATTTTTGTGTCACTTGACCTATGGGAACTACAGGAAAAATAAAAACGCGAGACAAAATGCTCAGTTTTCCTATATTTTGCACAGGCAGGCTAAGTGGTTTATATGTTCTTCAGATTCAGCTGCACACCTGGTTATCCCCTGTCTAGAAATATGGTGACGTGTACGTTAGAACCTTTTTTTGGGCCAACTTTTAACATGGCCAAAAACAGATGCAGTTGCTCTATTGAAATAATAATTGTATGTGTTACAGCTGTCCTGCCTTCCATGATCTCCAGAAGATCAGGCCATTTCTTACTGGTCAACAGCATCCAGGGAAGGTTGTCGGTCCCCTTCCGCACTTCCTGTAAGCATCTTGTTTTTCTACTAAAACCAAATGACTTTTTGGTAACCCCGTAATTGTTAACCTCCATGTCGTTATGTGTTAGTTTTTGTGTTAGTATCAACCAATAATGTTTTCTAGCTTCTAGAATCTAGTGTGCTTCCTCTGCTTGCCCAGTGTTTGCTGAGCTAAGCACGGGTTGAATCTGAAATTTCAGTGCCCTCAGCACGCCTGTTGTTTACACCGACATCACTTGACTGCTGAGTTGCAATATTTCTGTTCGTAACGGAGATTTTAATTTTTTTTTTTTCGGGAGATGCGGCCTCCAAGCACGCAGTCCAGGCCTTCTTTGATTGCCTGCGGGCGGAGGTGGAGGAGTACGGCATCTCTGTCAGCACCATCAGCCACACCTTCATCAATGCCACACAACAGAGAGCGCAGCCGCTCCCCTTCCTGTCCACCTATCCCAAACTGAGAGCTCTAAGTGCCTGTGAGTCCACCCAAGTCCGTGTGAATGAGCGCGTGTGTAGAATGACAGGCAACACTAGTAGAATGAAGAAGCTTAGCCTGTCTGAAACCAGCCTACGATTTACAGAACAAATGATGGCACATTTGTCCTGGTGTTTTCTTCATCCTTAATTCTCCATCGGAATTAAGAAATGTTTAGTTGCGATTATGTCCGAAATTACACTACCTTTGACTTGTGCTCTACCCAAACACGGGTGGTGCATGCTCTTTGAAAAAATCATCACTGCAAGTTCTTTATCCTGCATACCAACGCTTAATGCTGTGTGCCACGTCATAAGGACTCAGGATAACTGGTCCACATGACGTTGCTGGGATATGGTCAATGTGAAAGACATAAGAACAATCCGGCCGTATTTTAGGCCCATCAGTCTGGATACAGACATCCTCCTCTGCTGCTTCCCGCAGACATTTCTAGTACGTTGAGCACTGGAGTGACCCCCATCGATGGACCTGGCCAACGAAATTGTGAGGACGACGTGGGAGCAGGAGGATGCGTGAAGTGGTGATGGCGGCACCCCGGTCCCGTGGGTGGCAGTGTACAGCCCGTGCCTCTTCCCCAGCCTCTTCTTCGCTGTGGTGGGTGCGGGGGTGAAGGATGGATCCCGTGGCAGAGCAGCTGAAGTAGCGACGATAAAACAGTAATAAAACCATAAAAAAAAAGAATGAAATAAAAATACCGGTGCTAAAGGGATGAATAATTTTTTTAATAAGTTATTGTTTATAAAGGTGCTTTGATGTCCACACACAGTACATCTTAAAGTAGCTAAATGTTTTGCACTTAATACTGAACTTTGGCTGATTCTGTTATTTAATAAGCATGAAAGATGTTGTGATCGCAGTAGTGGAGGAAGAACTCCAGGTGGCAGTATTTCACCTTTTGGTTGCTCGAGTGTGCTGGATCATACAAATCACTGCACAACTTATCATTGAAACGTTCAGGTGACAGGAAATATGCTTTTAATGCATAGGGTGTTTGCATTAAAAACAGGAAGTCTAGAAATGGGTATTAATAATTCAGATTTATTGATAAGCGAGCAGTAACGTATAACAAAGAGCAACTGTAACATATTGGAAAAGCATATAATGGCCACACTGACTGCTGAGAAATTGTGCCATTTTGTGTCCCATTATAAACATACACTAACCCTGCTGAAATGCGGTGTGTTTTCAGAACCTGTGTGTGTGTGTGTGTGTGTGTGGACAGGGAGACGAGGTGACAGCCATCATTCTTTGTGCAGTAATAAATGCAGCAGCCTTCTTCGTATGTAAATCTCCCGCTGAGCCGAGTCCAGCTGGTCGACGGAGGTTTTTGTAGAGGGTCACTCACCCCTCGGGGATCTGACCTTCCTTCTCTCCTGTTTTATAGACAAGTCGGGACTGACAGGCACACGAACAAAGCCAATTTAACAACACCTAACAAGGCGGATTTAAATCTCACTGGGCTGTATCTGACGCCCTTTAAGTTGTCTTACACACACCAGGATTAGAGAGCCGTGACCTTTACTATTTAATTGTAGTCTATTATATCTAACACATGTACTGGGAATTAGTATTTTTGTGACACACATTACATATTTATGTCCAACATTTAATATCGGATACGTATAGATAGATGGAATCCTAGAGATGCTTACCAATGAAGGGGTTGTAGGTGGTCTACATCAATCTTTAGGTGGTGACATCAGCATGAATGCGGGACCCATGGTTTTCCCAGCAGAACCTAGACCCGAAGTGCATGCTGGATGCTTCTTCCGACCGGGACGTCCTCATCCATGGTCTAGTTCTGGTGCCAACACGCAAAATTGCAGCAGATTTCTGTGGCACGCAGGGGGTCAGCATGGGCACCCTGATCGTCTGGAGCTCCACGGCATTACACACAGCGAGGTGTGCAGCACTCTGTGTGTGAACTGCGAGTTTCTTGTCATTTGTGACACTTTCATTATACGACAAGGATTTATTTTACTCAACAACCTGAATTGCGTCTGTCCATATTCCCACAATGCACCTGCTTTCCAATGCCGCAACATGATGTGACTCCTGCTATAGCAGTAGCTGGGACCTGATGTAAAGTTCAGCCGGATGACAGTCACGATAAGGATTACTTGCTTTTCAGATTAGATTTTTTTTTAATCTGGAGATTTGAATGCACGGTAATCTTTCATTAAACCTCCCCGCCTAAAAGACGTCTTTCTTCTCTGGATTCTTAGCAGATAATGAGCTTTTCAGGTTTTTTTCTTCTCTCCAAGCAATGAATTCTACTAGAAGCAACTGGTGAGACTATTCTTCTTTTAATCCCTGGCAACAATCTACTAACACCACCCACATATACCTATATAGACACTCTGACCCGCACGCTGTGATCTGATAACATATGGGGGGGTCAAGGTTCAGCGGGAACACCATTCAGCTGATATTGTTACTGGCAGTGAATCATAACAGCGTGTATGACGTGAAATGCGACTCTGTGTGGATTCCTTATTTGTGAGTGTGTGAAAGTCCCTGCCTGCTTGTAAAAGGACATTGTGGCCTCTGAAAATTGCCCTCCTGAATCAGGCCATCCCACAAGGCCACTGTGTTATTGCTCTGCATAGACAACTAGGGCCCTCAGGAGCACCACTAAATAAGATGTAATACCACTGGACAAGTTAAAGCTCTGACTCCTGTGTGTGACAGATGAATTTGGGTGGGAAATTATGTGTGAAATTAACTGTGTGCCTTAATTAAGGGGAAAATATCTGCAGGGTTAAGGATGCCAAATTTAAAAAAAAAAAAATAAAATTTAACATTTAAAGACTCTTTTTATGGCCACTTTCATAAAATTAAGATCTTGCATCGCGTCATCAACTACATTTGAGTAGTTGATACTTATGCTGTACTTATGAAGCAGGGGGTGGTAGTAGCCTAGTGGGTAACACACTCGCCTGTGAACCAGAAGACCCAGGTTCAAACCCCGCTTACTACCACTGTGTCCCTGAGCAAGACACTTAACCCTAAGTTGCTCCTAGGGGGGGACTGTTCCTGTAACTACTGATTGTAAGTAGCTCTGGATAAGGGCGTCTGATAAATGCTGTAAATGTAAAACACAGACAGACAAAGTGAACTCGAGACAGGGAGAGACCCAACACCAGGCCTGGAGTCTGGACCTGTGGAGGGCAGAAAAAAATGTTCTTGATAGAATGAAAAGATTTAAGCCCGGCGCCGTGTTGATTTAAATGTGTGTGGTTTTTTTTCTTCTTTTATTTCCACATCTGAAAATGCTTTAATCTGTAAAGCATCATGTAAACACCCCGTATCAGCCACAGTGCTGCATTCTCTTCCCTGACTTCAGGAAATACTTTGCATGTCCGAAGAGGTGAATATTTTTCTATGTCGTTCGCTAATCCATCTGAGAGAATCCGATTGTAATGATAACAGGTCAACGTAGAAAAGCTAAACTGGAGGAATATGTGTACTGGATGATTTTTCAGTGTCCACATGGCTGCCAATCTAGTAAAATCTGCCCACAACTGAACCCCATTTTTAAGTGGGTTACACAAACAAACAGTATCTATCAATCAAATAAGTGGACAATCAGTCATAACCAGAAGACCACAAAGTCCTAGGTTCAAACCCCACTTACTATCATTATATCCCTGAGCAAGACACGTAACCCTGAGTGTCTCCAGGGTCTGTGGATTGTCCCAATAACCGTCCTGGAGTTGTGGAGACTCATTACTAGACACGGTTACATTGAGTATTGTGGAAAAAAAAGAATTTATATATATATACACACACACACACACACACACACACATATGTATGTATATATATGTATGTGTGTGTGTGTGTATATATATATACATATACATACACACACACACACACATATATATATATATACACATACATATATACATACATATATTTATTTATTTATTTATTTATTTATTTTCACAATACTCAACCTGTAATGACTGATTAGACACAGAGCGAAAACAGACCTGACTGGTGTTGACTAGTTTCATGCCATCAGACATCTGCCTCACATTACCAGGATAAGAATGAGATGCGGACCACATCAATTCCACTTTAACATAGTCATTTGACGTTAGATCAAATATAACCAAGGTCAGATTTTTTTTTATCTGTTTAATTCTGGTGGTAATTCAGAACCACGCTGGACAGGGTAAATGGCTCAGGAGAGTTATGGTTCGCATTATCTTCAAACTGCCACAGGAATCAAAAGCAACAATATTGACTTTGTAATTACTGGAATGTTAACTGGGCTGGAGCTGGTGAAGGCCATAAAGGGGACCTTGTTCCAGTGTGACTGCCCAAATGATGGGTGGTGGTGGCACAGGGGGGTTGAGGGGACCCCCTCGTAGCAAACAATCGATTCTTATCCTTATCTCACCAAAATGTGCACATTGAAGCTTTTTTTTTTGGTGAGCACTGGAGAGTTGGACGGTGTAGATTTCATCTGGCCGGAGGTGAAAATATGACTGCAGAGGGATAAGCTCTCTCGGCCGCCGAGCTATTGACTGGCTGAGGGCTGATTAGTGTCGTGACCTCAGGGTGACCCTGTAATCTACACTCATGAGGAGCAATGGATGAACATGGAGACATAATACATAAGAATGTAGAGTCTCCAGCGCATCTCATTAAAAGAAATTGAAAGAGAGAGAGAGAGAAAAACATTAATGCAGTTAATGACTGGTTAAGCACATCTTCAACAATGCTTCAACACGTTTCAGATTAATTATTATAAATCTTTATAATGTGAAACCCAGACATCATACCTCTATATTGAAGTGGCTCTCTGGAGTGGATCGCCACCAATGTAATTGAGAGCATGAACTGTAGTCAATGACACCGAGGGGATAAGTCCATGTCCTGCCTCATCTCATCTCAGTAGGCCACCATGTCGTTGATGGAAATCAGGCTCACGACAGCCACAAGGTCTTTGGGCAGTCCTGACCTAGCGGTTAAGGAAGCGGCCCCGTAATCAGAAGGTTGCCGGTTCGAATCCTGATCCGCCAAGGTGCCACTGAGGTACCACTGAGCAAAGCACCGTCCCCACACACTGCTCCCCGGGCGCCTGTCATGGATGCCCACTGCTCACCAAGGGTGATGGTTAAAAGCAGAGGACAAATTTAGTTGTGTCACCGTGTGCTGTGCTGCAGTGTTTCACAATGACAATCACTTCACTTTCACTTTCAAGTCACTTTGTAATGAGAGGTTAAATATGTTTGTGACAGCAGCAGCTTCCTTCTAACTGCATTTTAAGATCCCACCAGCACTGTCAGCACCAGCAGCTATGAATGTGAAAGTGAAGTGATTGTCACATGTAATACACAGCAGCACAGCACACAGTGCACACAGTGAAATTTGTCCTCTGCATTTAACCCATCACCCTGAGTGAACAGTGGGCAGCCAGGACAGGCGCCCGGGGAGCAGTGTGTGGGGACGGTGCTTTGCTCAGTGGCACCTTGGCGGATCGGGATTCTAACCGGCAACCTTCTGATTACGGGGCCCCTTCCTTAACCGCTAGGAATGTGTTTAGCTTCCATCTAATGAAGATCTTATTAAATCTTATTAAAATTGTTCTTTTGCTCAGTTGCCATTGTAACTTTTGAAATGTTATTTTTGTGTGAAAAATAATTGCAATCACAATTTAGAGCTCAGAAAATCAATATCTCACACAGGGACCAATTAAATAAAAATGAACAAATAAAAGATTCATTGTACTCGCTTCTGGTGTCCCGGGATTCATACAACAGCCTCAATTTCTGAAGGCCACATGGTTCACACTCTGGCCCACCTCAGTCCCACTGAGCCTTACATGCAAAACTCTTCCTCATTCAGACGGTAATCTTGCTATATGCAGCAGGCGCGCATTAAAGGCCTCGTCTGACAGCAGAAGCACTGTCCCGCCTCGGCACCCTATTCAGGATCACCGATCCGGAGCCTGCTGCCGCCTGCATAAAGACCCAACTGAACAGGAGAACAAAACCACATGTAACCACACCCCAGGACACAAGCTTATCCTCACTGGGCTTTGTGGAATAGTTTTAGACAGATGTGGAAAAAACACAGCAGATGGAAAGAGGATCACAAGTGTAGAATAAAGCTGTTGGAGTTAAAAGTAAACAGAGTTTAATTGTCTAAATTGACTAGTTAGTTGGTAGGTGCAGTGTAGTTCGAATGCTAGCACACATACAGTATATGAACAATATTTTTGGTTAGTCTATGTTATTTTTAGTTTTAGTCTAGTCTTTGTGTCAAGATGTCATTTTAGTTTTTATTAGTCTTAGTCCAGACTCATTTTAGTCTTTTAACCAAAATGTTTTTATTAAAGGTTTTTATTTTTTTTTATTTACGCAGAATTAGTCTTCTAGCAACAAGTGAACAAAAAGCAATCAGTTAATTTTACATCATTAGGGGTTACACCAAACATTGCAATGGTGGAAGATGGAGCGATAAATTGACCACACATTTTGGAAAAGGTATCAAATATCAGATCCCCAAAATTTTATAACTTTGGTCATGTCCAAAACGTGAAGTAAAGTAAAGAAGCTGGCAACTGTTTGCATCTGTCACATGTAGGATCAATCGCTGGACCAATGAAGCTGAAATGAAACATTAAATTGAACTACAGTGTCTGAGGCAGATGAAGAATATATTCTTTTAATCGGCATATATCACCTGATATTGTTTCTTCTAGAGGCCCTTCCCATTTACATCTCAAGGCCTCTAAGTACTCTTGATTGGTGGTTATGAATAAGTTATAGATAGTATTAATAGACTTTTTCTTCTTGGGTAAGTCCATAATGTAGAAGAGATTGGCAAGGATAAGAAGGAAAATGTTTAGAGTTGGAAGTGATGTCACCCGTATGACCAAAACTGCATAAAAATAATAATGTTATTAAACGTGAGGAATTAGCATCTTGTCTCGTTTACGTCAATGAGAATAAAGAGATATTTTTGTATAATTATTTTTTTGTAAACCACATTTAGTCTTGCTTTTATTTGTTAACAATATTACACTATATAATTCATGACCACGTTGTGTCTCGAAGATATTTCATCATAAAAACAACACTACTAACATCCAAATAGAGTGTAACCCTGGTGGGATGAAAATTAAGAAGCTCAGTCATTCCTTAACAACCTTTTTAAAAAAAAAAATGCTCTAACTTGTGCTGGTGCCACTTGGTGTGACTTTAGCCAACACATGGAAATAAACTAAGTCATCTGAGGGATAAACAGAGTTTATCAAAGAAAAAAAAACCAGCACAGAGGGAGGATCAGATAACCACTGGGCTTATGTTGTCAATAGTGTGTCCATTAGGGCTGTGCAGCATATGCCAGGACCTTGTCAGATGGGCGTGTCTCAGCGGGGACATTCCCGACTGCAGCTGCTGCAGATGATGAGGAGGGACTGAATCTTCACTTCATCTATATAAACGCTCATGCAATTCTTGTGTCTATCTGTCTAGGAAGTGGAAGAAAATGGAAAATGAGCCCTGGACCTCACTTTGATTAGAGTCTGTTTAGAACAATGAAGCAAGGACCCCTGGGAAGGTCCAGATGAAATGGGTCATCAGTCTTCAGGCACTCAGCATCGCCTGCAGCGGTGGGTGGGGGAGCAGCAATTAAACAGCCACAACACGGATGACCTGCTCATCTGCAGCCCTTGTCTTTGTCTTTTCACCTTTTCCTGATGCCAGGGTGAATTATTATTATTTTGCTTTGTATTAATATGTTTATTGATCATTATTTACAGCAAAATGATTGCATCAGCACAATGAGAAACACTACAAAATAACAAACCAGTACCTGAAAACAATAAGTCTAAATACAGTTTAACACGATAATAAAAATATATAAACATTTTATATGAAATAGAAGAAATTCAAATAAACAATGATAATAATGAAATAATAAAACCATAAAATAAAATAAAAAAGTGCATTAACAATAATGATGATACATGATATGATAATAATAAAAATAATAACCCTATAAGTAATAATTTTGACAGGGAGGGAAATGCTCGGTCTGTAGACACAGAAGAACTGAAGAGGTTTATGAAGAATTGCCGCTTGTTATAAAATTTCACAGTGTTACTGCTCACAGATGATTTCACGCTCTCTAGCTTTACAAAGAACATGGTGTCTTCAAGCCACCTAGTTGTAGGAGGAGCTTTAGTGAATTTCCATCATTAAAGCCAGGACATCCAGCTGCTTTGAGGTATAATGAGAGTAATCGTCTGGGATACCAAATATGGCAATATGAGAAAAAATTGTTAAAAAAACAATTTGTTAAATTGTTAAAATTGTTAATTGTGTCTATTTCACCAAGTGACTCCATGTTCTTGTAAAATAAGTAAAATGGTCAAATGTAAAAGTAAAAATGGATAACCCTACAAAATTGACAGGAAATGTTCACTTTCTAAAGCTGAGCATCTCCAACAACTGCACATAATCTATATCCGCAGGGCTCTGACGCGCATTGGAGAGCAGTAACGGGCAGGGCAGAAGGGGACGTGATAATGCATTTGGTGAAGCAGACTTTTATCCCAGTTACGTCCACACACAGTGCTGAGGAGATTAATGACCCCCCACAATTCTGACCAGACTTAAAACCCAATGCTGTAATGCATCCTCTTGCCTGGCGGCTGATACCTGACGCACATCACTCTACATTGTAATTTTAATCATTTCTGGAAAAATCTCAAAATGAAAAAAAATCTGGAAGAAGGGGCAGTAAAGCGCAATGGAGCACAGGAAGCCTGTTGAGGTGGACAGGAAGTGCTGGCGGCTCACAGCGGACGCCCGGCGTGGGGAGGGCGTAGGTGGGCGGATTACTGCCCATATCTCCATCGCTAATCCCACAAAAGGGAGCTTGAGGAACAACTGTTGTCGGATTTATCTGGGATGACAGAGGACGTTGCCACCGTGTGTCACCCTCTCAAAGTGATCTGTAATCCCTACTATTTACAACAACGCTATTAGACGGCCGCCCCGGCTGTGCTCGGCGTAAAGCGGGTCAGGGATGCAGCAGGTGGGCGCCATGCCCCCTGCAACAGCCGCACAAGCCAGTTCTTCTCAGTGTCTGGCAACCAGCTGCTGGAAATGGTTCCACTACCAATGCAACCAATTATTACCATTTATTAAACAGTTAACACAAGTACATTTACTGGAACTGAACTGGTCTGTGTCTTGTACAAACTCACTTTATTTAAATACACAAATGCACACAAACGTGTGACAATGGCAAAAAAAAAAAAAAAGGAATGTAAAGGTGCATCATTTCACATTCGCTCATTCACTTTCCTCAACTGCTTAGTCCTGTCACTCAGGGTCACAGCTGCCGGAGTCCATCCGGGGACACTGGGTGCAGGGTGGGGACTCAGGTGTGTGTGAGGTCACGTCACTTAACTGCACGCGCCATCGTGTGACCCAAGTGGCATCGAGTCACTGTCCATTCATAACTCAAACGCATTTGTCCATTCAACCCCCACCTCACTAAATATACATCAAAATCATATCCATTTGATTGGCTAAATAATGTGTTATTGAGCATACTTACTGAATCCATTTCAAATCAGAAGAGATGAGGTGATCTCAACTCAGCATATATATTTAAGTGAATGTTTTTTTCATTGTGATACACTGCATCACAGCACACGGTGTCACAGTGAAATGTGTCCTCTGTATTTATCCATCACCCTTGGTGAGCAGCAGGCAGCCAGTGGGCATTGTGTGCTTTGCTCAGTGGCACCTCAGTGGCACTTTGGCGGTCCGCGATTCGTCCACTTCCACAAGGCCGCCACTAAAAATGCACAACATGACTGAAAGATATAAACTTGTGCACACACAAACAACATGAAAATCATAAAAAAATATTTTTGACTCAGATCACAGCAAAAGAGAATGAAACATAATGCAAAAGTTGCTTTCACTTAAAACCTACTCGACAATAAAATTTTGATGTTATCAAGCAGGCACGTGATTCTAAACCCTCGAGTTAATCTACTGCAAATAATAACAAATGTTACTGCTTGCACGGTGTAGCTGGCATAACGTCTTGCCAGCTCTCTAAAATGTGGTGCGAGCGTGCTTCACGGACCCGAGGTTGAGTGAGGTGATTAGCTTTTACCCCCGGCACGCTGGCGGTCACGATCGCCTGCTGCCAGGCCAGCCTCAGCGCTGATTGGAGTTGACCTGAGCAGTCGCAGATTAGTCTGTCTTGCAGGCTGGTCAATAGCTCAGGCCGACCTGTCACTGGCCATTTGTGTCAAACTGAATAGGCTCAGTGGTAAGCGAGGGCCAGAGAGTAAATGTCCAAAGCGAAAACCTTGGCAGAAAGCTCATCTTACGAGCACGGTCATGCGGTGTCCGTACATGAGTCATTTTTAGCAAGTAAGTTACTAATTATCATATTTTTAAAAGACATTTTGTTGAAATGAGACAATGAAATGAAGCATGCTAACAGGTTTAAGAACGGCTGTGAAGGCTGCTGAGAGAGATCTGCTGCTGCGACCATGAGATCTCTCATCTCGGCTAATCCTCTTTATTGGCTCTGATCGGACTCACACCTCGCCCTGCACACACTCCAGGTCACCTGGCAACGGGGTCGCCTCCTCAGCTCTGGACACTCGGCCACACCCTGAGCACCCTCGGAGCTGAGGTTGTGCCCGCTTGGCCTTTTGTTTTTGTGCTGGGGTGTGGCAGGGTGAAGGCAGTGCTGCTACTGACCTTAGACCAGAACAACTCACGAGGGGATCAAACTTGCGACCCGGGACATTTTCCGGCAGACGGATTCCTAGTGGTGGTTTGAATTTACATTTTTACATTTAGAGCACCTGGACTTGACATTTACATTTACTGCATTTATCAGACGCTCTTATCCTGAGCATTAGTTACAGGGACAGTCCCCCTGGAGCAATTTAGGGTTAAGTGTCTTGCTCAGGGACACAATTGTAGTTAGTAGGATTTGAACCTGGGTCTTCTGGTTCATAGGCGAGTGTGTTACCAACTAGGCTACTACCACCCCACCCCTACAACCACAACGTTTTGCCCTTCCATTAACCCTCTGGAAAAAAACTTTTTTTTAGACTTACAATCAGTTGTTACAGGGAGAGTCCCCCTGGAGTGTCTTGCTCAGGGACACAAAGGTAGGAAGTGGGGTTTGAGCATTGGGCATGTGCTCTTCTGGTTTCCCAATAGGCTACTGTATTCACACTACATGACCATTTAAACCATTTCCAACAATCCAACGGGGACCTTCAGTCTCCTCATAGGACCTTACTCTCCCCTTGACAGGGTGTAGAGAGGACAGGGCCTTCTTTCTTCTCTCCACCACAAAATAATTATTTTCTCTCTTATATTGACACACACACATCTATATATATATATATTTAAAAAAGAAAACTGTTTAATGTTCTGTTTTAATGTTGTAGTTCTTGAGACATTTTTTTGTCTTGGTCTCGGACACAGCGCTCATGGTGGGATTGGAAAAACAGTGAATCTTCACACAACAGTATCAGGGAGCTGAGCGTCACATGATGACCTGGGAGGCGATTTTGTCGAGCCACCTTGACGGAGACTGCCAGGACGATGTCTGCTTTTACCGGGCATCTGGAGAGAAAGCACCATGAAAAGCAGGATAACTAACTACAGCTATCTCACAGTTAACTACTAGCTCTGTGTTTCTAGTCAAACTATGAGGAAAAACATCTTCCCGGTCCTTGTAATTGATCCTGGATGAAGTCAATAACGCGACCTAAGTCAGTGTGGTCCTTCCACTGGCTGAGCCTGTTATCTTTCAGCATGCACAGAAAATGTGTCGGGCTCATTACAATCCCATGTCTATGTGCAAAGCAGCAATGATTTAACTGAATGGACAAACGAAAATGAAAAATTAAATTTGATTGGCCGAGTCCTCACCAGCACAAAGTGTGTATCTTACGTTTTTAGGGATGTAAATAATTGTTGAGTAAATTATTTTATATAACTTGTGTGCGGATTACGTACACTACATAAAGTGGTGGTGGCAGTGGTGGCCTAGCGGTTAAGGAAGCGTCCCCCTAATCAGAAGGTTGCCGGTTCGAATCCCGATCTGCCAAGCTGCCACTGAGGTGCCACTGAGCAAAGCACCGTCCCCACACACTGCTCCCCGGGCGCCTGTCATGGCTGCCCACTGCTCACTCAGGGTGATGGGTTAAATGCAGAAGACAAATTTCACTGTGTGCACCGTGTGCTGTGCTGCTGTGTATCACATGTGACAATCACTTCACTTCACTTCACCCTTTGTTGAGTCACTAACTGTAGATCAGTGAACCAGCACAGTCTTACAAATGATTAATTTGATGAATTTGCTAGAAGAAAATGTATTTAAAAGTGTCAGTGAACATTTGAGAGCCAAATGTCCCCTGTCTCCAATTGAAAGCAAGGGACGATTGCATTTGCCATATTTTTGGCTTACCCAAGTTCTCTGTCCCTGGTATAAGAGACTTAATATGAACATCTTTCTGGTGCATCCCATCTCTTTCCCTTGATGAGGTCTCATAAAATGGTCATAGGAGAGGATTGCTGAGAATATTATTTTCCATCAGGCCTCGTAACTATGACAACAGGAAAATCCTTGTGGCTACGCATGCTCCTGTATGACACAAACAAACACACTTTAACACATCACTGTCAAAAACCGCTTTGGAGAGATGCAGGGAACACCTCGGGGATTCGTGTTGGATAACTGCTCCGTAGTCCTCCGGATCTTCGAATAGGGGGGCAAATGAGACACAACAGGCCGCCCCTGACACCCGTCACACCGCGAGGACCGCTATCCGTGCCGAAAGGCCCTAGGATAAAGAACGTGATAAGGAACTCACAACCCGGACAAGAGAGAGATAGATACGATAGGTATTTTTCCGCCAAAACAGCCTTGACCCGTTTAGACATGGACGCCAGTGGAGCTCTGAAGGTACGCTGTGGTATCTGGCGGTCGCTCACGTGCAGTGCAGTGGGGCGGTGGCGGCCTGGCGTGTAAGGAAACAGACATGGACAAAACAGTCTGAATGCTGCAAATAAATTAAAAGCTGCTTCAACTAAATATTTAACACACTAAACCGACTTGTACTGGTTATAGGTCACATTAAAGTTGGTAAAAGGCTTGAAATGATTTATTGTGCTCTGAATTTTAACAGGGGTGTGACCACTTTTTATACCTACTACATGTTATCCAGCCATGTGGCCATCACAAATATCCCACTCGCACTTCAGCTGTTAGTGTTATGGCTGACTGGTATAAAGCCCTAATAGAAATGGTGCCTGGCACGCATTGCTGGATAAGCTCTTTTATTGGTGGAACCCAGTGAACACTACAAATTGCAATTTTCAAAACTGGCACCAACAGAAAAATTCCATATGGCAGATTTCCAGCGCAAAATGACTTCATCTAGTGTCATGGTGTATAAATCTCAATTAAACATGCCTGACAACGACTCCGCTGCCATTGCTGGATCCGTAAAGAGAAGTTAATTTTGTCTGGCAACTCGTTACAGTTTCATGAAAACGGCATTGGCGCCCCCGTGGGCCAATAAATCAGTTCTGGCGCTGGCTGGCCCTGACCTCACTCCGACATGTTAATCGACGGCCGCTTCATCATCCTGCGGCCGAGCAGCACGCCGTCCGTGCGGGCGTGGGGGGCCACGCCCTTCAGCTGACCTTGCCTCCTGATGCACGGAGAGGAGATGAGCCCAGACGACAAACAGGACATCAAACAAAAGCGTTCTAAAGCTGACAGAATAATTCTTCATGTATCTTGACCTACATTTGACATTTACAGCATTTATTTACATTTACGGCATTTATCAGACGCCCTTATCCAGAGCGACTTACAATCAGAAGTTACAGGGACAGTCCCACCCTTGCTCAGGGACACAATGGTAGTAAGTGGGATTTGAACCTGGGTCTTCTGGTTCATAGGCGAGTGTGTTACCCACTAGGCTACTACCACCCATGATTATTGACTGGATGAATTGGCGTAGACATTTGGAGCCCTTGAACCAGCGTTCCATTCACTGGCAGCTTTTGATTTTTTTGTCATAACGGTTCTCTGGGCGCTTCTCAGGGTGAGAATGGGCTTTCGTGACGCACCTCGCCATCAGAGTGGCAGCGTGGGCGACACTGCGGTGGCCCTGGTCACGTCTGTGTGAGAAAGACCGCCGATCGCGGCGCGCAGGCTCTGTCACTCAGGGACTAAATCTGAACCACGTGACCACGGACCACGGCTTCTAATCCAGCAGAACTCCAGTCCGGGACGCAGTTTGATCAGGAAGCGGAGGGCGTGTAGTTACGGGACAGCACCCCTCCGGGGGAGCCATGGAGCGCACGCCGCCACCCGACCTCCGCGCCACCGCCCCGGGCCGCGCGGGCGCCGCGCGCGGCTCGTCCCCGTCCGCGTCACGGCCGCGCCGCTGAGCGCGCCCGATGGCGACCTTCCTCGGCCACAAGCATGACGCGAGGAGGCTCGCGCAGAAAGTCGTACTCATGTCGCCCTTCGGCGCGCTCTGCGTCTACGCGCTCTACCTGCTGCTCGGCGGCGGCGCGCCGCACCTGTCGCACCTGTCGCGCCACGGGACCGGCACCGGGAACGGGACGGGGACGCGGGCCGCCAACGGCACGGAGAGGGAGTGGACGGCGAGGAGGAGGCTGCCCCAGGCGCTCATCGTCGGGGTGAAGAAGGGCGGCACCCGCGCCCTGCTGGAGTTCCTCAGGCTTCACCCGGACGTGCGCGCCCTGGGCTCCGAGCCGCACTTCTTCGACCGGCATTACGCGCGGGGGCTGCCGTGGTACAGGTACACTTTACTTTACTTTACTTTACTTTACTTACTAAAGTAGGAATATACACGTACAGATCCCGTCCCAGATCCTGTTATAAAAATGCCATCATTGCAAAAATTGATTCTATTAGAATTAGAATTTTTTAGCGTCTAACCATTTCACAGACAAACTTTTGCAAACTACATCACGTCCACCTTATTCGCCAAATATTGAAAGAGAAAGGCGATCTCGGTTTGCACAGTTGAACTCAGCCCGTAACATTACAAAATAATATAAAAAAGAATTTCACTGTGAATTTTATTTTTTCTTTGGTAAAAAGTTGTATGCATAAATCAACTAAAACGGCGCGTAAAATACAGATTTTTTTATTTAAATTATGCGACATCATAAGTATGTCGTAATCGAATCGTTGTAGCATTGAATATCGTCACGTTTACCGATAAGGAGATATTAAAACACTGAGCGTAGCTCTAATAGAATTATAAGGCCAGACAGGATGAATAAATGCATTATTCTGGTGAGCATTAGGAGTGAAGGAGATGCCATCTGGACGTTCCTGACAGAGCTGGCGATCTGGATGCATTGTCAGCTTTAATCATCTTTGGAGCTTTCGCCAGATGTTAGAACCGCTGTGGCTACGCGAATCAAATGTTGAAATCATATGTGGAATGAACAGTGTGTTGACTCTGTTTAGTTTTTTGGGTCAGATATAAATGCTGCCGGGCTTCATTCTCCCAGTGGCGCGGATGCTGGGACCCCAAAGTCTTCGCTCCAGTCGGCATTCCAGTAGGACGATTCAGAAACCTTCCACACCCTCGGCCCCAGATTCAGGTTCTCCCGCGTAGATCTCATTGTCTCGTCCGCCACGCGGCTCTCGGCGGCGGGGGGGGAACTCGGAATCGTAACGATTCACTGTTTAAGGCTGATTGATGGGTCTGTCAGCTCACCCGGAAGGAACGAAGTATCGCCGCACACCTCTCCCCGGCTTTTGTTTTCCGCACACCGCTTTCCCCCCGAGGCCTGGCGGGGATTAAGGCGGCGGCGGCGGCGGCCCGGGTCCGGCCAGATTGCCAGCACCACAGGGCCAGATGGACACACAGCATGACGGGCCACTTGACATCGTTGCGAGGTCCTGTCAATTGATCTTTGACCCAGGCCGCTTCTGCGCCGAGGCGCTCGTGGACTTGTCAAGACGATGTTGGTGTTCATCCGGAAGACACGACGGGATCCATGGACTGACCTTCAGTTATATTGCAACCTTTAGACCACCGCAGATTCGGTTACAATTAGCAGGAGGCTTTATGGTTCGGGACCCGGTCGGCGCCGAGGCTTTGGCTCGCGTTTCGTCCCCCGAGCTCCCATGTTTTCTACTGAGGAATCCAGCCATTGACCGGAGGAGCGTTGTGCAGGTCCCTGAAGTGCCAGAGATGGAGGTGGGATTCAGATTTCAGGCTTCTTCAGAGCTGTCCCACCGAGAAAAAAAAAGAGCGAGATGTCAAAATACAGCGTCTTTCAGATGAACGTTTGAACGTTAGAGTCCCGGATGAGGAGTTTAGAACCATCCCGGGGTTTTCCCGTAATATGATCTCATGAGCATGTAATATAATCTTCTGCATCACTTGGACCTTGGACAATAAAAGTTATTTGAACAGCCAGTCTAATTGAGAAAGTTGCGATGGTGGAGATACATCATCGATAGGCCTTATCAGGGCTCATAGTTTTGCAACTCAAAATCCATAGAAACCGAATGAGAATTGCTGGTGGTGTAAAGTAAAGTAAAGTAACGTAAAGACACCCCGGAATCCGACTGAAGCCGCGTTTCTAGTAAAGCGGTGTATTAAAATGGCGCGGTTTTTAATCATAGCGAAGTGTCCTGTAGTACAGTGCGCATGGCATGCTGTACTTATCACTGTTACCACCGATTTTCCAGCATGTCGCGATACTTCATCTGTGATCCGCACCTCTAGTCAGGCCACGTGCACTTTACAAGCTGTGGCACCGCCTTTTCTCTCGTGGAGCGGAACCGCGTTCTATGTTCTGATTAAACAAACGAACCAAAACAAAAGGAGGACAGCGATAATGAAAGGAGGAAATTATTTATTGTGGGATATGCGATGGACTGTCCCTGCTGAAGAAGGATTCCACCCTTATGATGTAGGAGGCGAACACAATTGATCAGTTGCAATGTTATTTTATTGTCATTTATGTAGGGTGGTAGCAGCCTAGTGGGTAACATACTCGACTATGAACCAGAAGACCCAGGTTCAAACCCCACTTACTACCATTGTGTCCCTGAGCAAGACACTTAACCCTAAGTTGCTCCGGGGGGGTGGACTGTCCCTGTAACTACTGCTAAATGCGCTAAATGTATGTTTCGTGTACGTCAGCGTGAGGTTTCTTGACTTGCGTAGTCAGAAAGCACGGATTTTGCAGTAAATTTGTTCAGGAGCTCATCCCGGGTGGCAGCTGCTCCAGGCTCTACAAATCATATGGCATAGATGGCTGCAGCTGTGCAGTGTGTACAGGTGCAGATACCCCATGGTGTGTGTGTGTGTGTGTGTGTGTGTGTGTGTGCGCGCGAGTCAGAGGGATATCAAATGTAAAACGCGAAAACATGTTTTATCGCTTAATCAATTTTTACATCTCTATTGATAGATGTGGTATACGCGTATCATGTGGTAGACGCTTATCATGATGATTATATATGCAAGTGACGTGATGCTCAAATTCAAATTCAAATTTTATTTGTCACATACACAGTCATACACGGTATGATGTGCACTGAAATGCTTTAGCGACTGCTATAGACCACAGTATTGCAAATATTGCATGTAAACAATGAACCAATATGCAAACCAAATATTACACTTTTATGTCTTAAAAAATAGACATAAAATATATGTCTCAGTAAATACGTATTAAATATAATTTTAAGGCTGTAGTGGGTGTGTTGGTTTTGGGCTTGGGATCCCTGTACATTGGTGACGGTGCGTTTGTGTGATCAGCTGTGTGTGAGTGTGCGTGCTGGAGCGATCCAGCCCTCATTAGGATGCCCTGGGGACCTGAGGGGGCGGAGCCTGCGGGGGTCTGGTGATGGATGTCAGCAGGAAGTGAAGGGGGCACAGTTACCACTGTGGGGAAATGGATGATTGAGTCAAGTCCCACACACAATGACGCACGCACACACACACACACACACACACACACACACACCTGAGCACCATGCGCCAATATGGTCTTTTTTGGGGGGGGGGATATGGATGTCTCAGATGGTTCAGTAATAATTATATATCTGTGCAGTGAATTTGCTGCCGGTTCTAGTGATGATATTGTAATCACTTGTAAAACGCCTGCGTGTCTGTGCCATGTGACATTATTTCTAAGAGCCGTGTATGTAAATGTGCGTGTGCCGGGCCGCAGGCGCGGGTAATTGCCTCGCATCTGTCTGTGCACGCGGCGCGCTGCTGATGAGCCCTGAGTGGCCGAGTGAAAACTGCAGCTGAGACCCACATTACCATACCCCACCACCGCAATACCCAGGGTACCTGACCCTCCGAGCCGACTGCCAAAAAGACAAAAGCGCCTCACCCGTCCCAACACACGGTTCTGCTTCATTATCCTAATTCTTAGTAACACCGTACTTTACAGGAATTCCTGGTGTGTAGGATGTTTTTCCACCACTTTGGGATTCTGCCCTAGCTGTCCTGCTCTACGATTTCTCGTAGCTCAGACCAGCAGGAGGGCTGTCAATAATTCATGATCTAATAGACTTGCTGGCCTCATAATGGACTCAGGTAAATAGGGAAGTCTTCAGGCTAAGAGGTGCTTTTTCCGATGAAGTGATCCATGGACGTGCACTCTGCTCCTCTCATGAACATCTGAAGGGGTCAGAACCCTCAGCCGCCAAATGCCGCTGCTCTCTGTTGTCTTTCTAAGAGAATATGTGAAATGTACAAAATGACAGGACTGTACAAAAAATGCCTGTAAATTTAACACAAAAAAAACCCTGCAATGCATCCTGGGGACAAACCGACCACGGACGTAAATAGCTGCATGTTGAGATGTGTGGTACATGGGGGCTAAAGTTTAGTGTTGGTGGGGGGTTAGGCAGAATAAGAGCAGCCATGTTCTCTTTATTCAGGAAGCTCGCCACAAAAAGGCATTACAGAAGGTGACACTGCAGCACAGCACACGGCGACACAACGAAATGTGTCCTCTGCTTTTAACCATTACCGGGCAGAGGTGCCCGGGGAGCAGTGTGTGGGGACGGTGCTTTGCTCAGTGGCACCTTCGGGCAGATCGGGATTCGACCCGGCAACCTTCTGATCACGGGGCCACTTCCTTAACCGCTAGGCCACCACTGCTAGGCCACCACTGCCCCATGTATAGTAAAAATACTTTTCTGTAATGATGAAAAATGTTCTAATCCTATATATATATATATTACAGTAAGGTCCTGGATACTACAGCTGTCAACAGATGTTTGTTGTTGAGTAGCCCGACTGACCTCTGCTTTTGTCTTTCTTCAAGGAGTCTGATGCCTAAAGCCCTGGAAGGGCAGATTGTGATGGAGAAGACCCCCAGATACTTTGTCACTGAAGAGACGCCCGCCCGCATCTATGCAATGTCCCGGGATATCAAGCTGATAGTTGTGGTCCGGGACCCCATAACCCGGGCCATTTCAGATTACACCCAGATCATCTCCAAGACGCCGGACATTCCCAGTTTTGAAACCCTGACCTTTAAGAACAGGTCAACGGGACAAATCGACTCTCTCTGGAGCCCCCTGTGGATCGGCCTGTATGCGACGCACCTGGAGAGGTGGCTGGCCTACTTCCCGCTGTCCCAGATCCACTTTGTCCATGGAGAGCGCCTCATCAGTGACCCGGCCAGAGAGCTGGGGCGTGTCCAGGACTTCCTGGGCCTGCAGAGGATCGTCACTGATAAGCACTTCTACTTTAACAAGACCAAGGGCTTCCCCTGCCTGAAGAAGCCCGAAGGCAGCAGCAAACCCCACTGTCTTGGGAAGACCAAAGGTCGAACTCACCCCAAAATTGAGCCGGAGGTCATCCAGAAGCTGAGGGAGTTCTACCGGCCGCACAACCAGAGGTTTTACAAGATTTCTGGGCAGGATTTTGGGTGGCGGTGACATTGTAAAGCTGGAACGTTGGGATGCTATCCAACTATGTGAAACATCTAGCAACAGCATATATAGTTATCATTTCCAGGATCCATTTTTAATAAATAACAGTAGATGCTTAATAATGTACACCCCTTCCTTGTGACTTGAGAACAATCAGCATGGTGTAGTAATGAGGATTATGTTAAAGGTCCCCTGACATGTTCCCCTGGCCTGTCTATTGTCCTGTGGTGGCTAGATATGGCGCTTTGGCCATTCTGCTTCACCGTTCAGAGAGGGTCAGGCTCAGACGGTCGGATCTGGAATTTTGCCCCTTATGTCGTCATAGGGGGAAAGGTTACCTCCCGTTTCTCACGCTTTTTCCGCCCAGAGAACTTCCCTGCCCTCCCCTAAAACATTATCTCCTCCTCGTCCCGCCTCTCCCCTCCTCATTAAAGCGTCCTGGAGAAGTCTCACTGTGGGACTGTAATTCTGCACCAAGGCTGAATCTCAGAAAGAGGCTTCAGATCTGGTATTAGGGGACACTAAGGCCGATATATAATAGAAAAAAAAAAAAAAGGTTTCATGTCAGGGGAACTTCATGTCAGGAAAAAAATGGATTTTTTGAGGTGCCATGCCAAATGTACACTATAGACCGGAGTTGGGTTGGGCTTGTTGACCAGGTATGGACTGGGAACTGTACAGTATTGTTTGAGAGATAATCAAAAATAAGAAAATGCAATATGTGTAGCGTCCAGGGATACAGCTGAACCATATTTTCCGAATCTGAATCCAACATGCTGTGAAAATACTACGGAGACAAATGACTTTCAGGAGAAAGGAAAACATACAAACTGGATAATATCCTGTGTACCGGCATGCTTAAAAGTCTTAAGGGATTCGACCCAGCAACCTTCTGATTACGGGTCTGTTTTCTTAACAAACACACAACGTTACTGTTAGACAAGTGCTGACCGTTGATTTGCATACAATAAGGTTTGACTGTACATTTAATCTTTTGGTTACTTCTGGGCAAAAATTTCACGAAACCATCTGCTTGTATGAAGTTGCACTACTTTTGAAATGTCGTCTCCAAGAAATGAATTAAATTATTTTTGAACATTTGGAACTTGTTGTGCGTCCTTGTGGTGAGAGATATGGGATCCCGGAACCTTCCCGCCGCCTCCTGGTCAGCACTGGACATTGTGCTGCATGAATGTGTCACATTGAAAAGCAGGTTTTCTATACAACAATCTAGATTTTTACCCTGCACTACTAATGTGACGAATAAAAACAATGAATTTGGCAGTGAAACTTTGTGACCATCAAAATACTGGAGTTTCAACTTCTTAATTCTTAAGCTTATTAATGAGGAGCTGGCAAGGGCCCAAGTGCTGGTACGATTAATGAAACTAAAATTACACACCAGAGCTAAAACTATTAGCTTCCAAAAGCTCTGCTTGCTCGTGATAATAATGAGACTGTCTTTAAATAGCAACGGAAATTTGACTATATAATATGAATAATAATTTGTGACCATTTTTATGAAACCATGCATACTATCAACTTTTAAAAGTTGATCATGTAATCCAGAAATAGATTATTTGGGTATTATTGCAAGGAGTGAAAAAAACAGCATGCAAAAAGCCTGTTCAGGGGTCAAAAGAGGAACTTTGTTGCCCTCTAGTGGTAGAACGTGGTTCATGATGCGTTCCATTGGTTTACACGCGTTATTATTCATTTTGAATAAATTGGACCAATGAACGTGCCCCTGTGATCCATTTTAAGAAGGACAAACAGCAGTGAAGTAATGTCAGGTTTATTCCTTCATTTACAGAACACAACTGACAAAGAAACACTTACTATTATTATCTTCTTTTCTCCATGTGAACAATTATAATATACCTGCCATAGCCCATTGTCCTGTAAACAGTACTTTTGGCAATATTTGGTATATTTTGGCAAGTCTGTGTGTTCCCAAAACCAAGTGTAACATACATACGATTAAAAATAATATGAATTAAAAAACAGATCTCAGATCTCAAGCAGTATCTCATCTGATCATCTAGCACACTTATTTAAACCATCAACACCACACAGTTTACTTCAAAAATACAGGCCTATCCAACATGATCAGGCTCAGATAAATCACACACACACACACACCCACACACACACACACACACACACACACTCACAGACACACACACACACACATATATATATATATATACATATTCATACATACATATATACACAACACACACACGAAAATATATAAATGTATATGCTGAAAGAGAAAATTGTTGTACTATTTCTCACGTCACCACCTCTGGCCTTATAATAAAGAAGGAGAGTCAAAGACCCCAGTGTATGAGTGAAAGTTCATTAGAGGCCATTAAATCTAGACATAGTATTGTATTGTAGACATAGACACGTATTTAAAATGACAACTTTAAGAACACTCGGGCCACACTGGCCAGAATAAAATGCATTATACACATAGTACTAATAATCTGCCACAAATAAATGCCACATTTGGAAAGAAAATGAAAAATGTACAAGAGAAAATGCCCGATGATCAAAAGATTAAATCATTACCATAGTAACTTTCTGTACTTTACAGGTTATCCAGAGAACTAGCAACAGCCGACCAGTCTCAGGCTGACATTTAACATTTAAAACTTAATTCTTCTCTGGTCTGACATCAAACCCACTGGAATGACAGCTTCAGGAAAATTTCATTCATGTTCAATATAACCAAAAATAAGCTACAAGACTGTGAAACCTCCAAAATGCCAACGACACCGACCTAAAATATGAGAAAATGGAGGATTTTGGCAGACACAGCTAGAAGATAGAAGGACTAATTACTAGTTACAGCGGTCGAGCTATGCGCTTCGTTGGATCAGAGCCGGAGCAAAGGCACTCAGAGCGAAGTGTGACACGCGCAGCAGCATTCCTGCTTTCTGAGGAGGGAGGAGGAGGAAGGCCCTGAAAATTCCACACATTCCGACTGACAACTCATGTTCATGTAGTGGTGGACAGAAACCGCGGTGCCCTCATCCAACCCAGCGAGAAAATCGTATTTTTACTTTTCAACCAGAAACCAGTAAATATATTACAGTTTAAATAAATAAATAAGCCACTTTGGCGTTGGTGTTTGACTCTACTATTTCACTCTAAAACGGACCAAAGCTGGAAGCCTGAGAGACGTGCTGTTTGAAGGACAGCAGTTGCGTCTTATTACGTTAGCGTGGCCCCTTTTCACGACATGGTACCGGCTCGGCTCTACTGACTTGGACCATGCCACATGGAGCCTCGTAATTGACTGGAGTGATAATGACACTATGATGACCACATCTTTCCCATCGGTCACCTTGTGGTATCCATGAACTTGGTGGAGAACCAAACGATATGGTGAGTAGAGTTGAGCCGAGTTGGTACCAATGCGGTGGAAGAGTTAAAAAAAAAAAAAGGTTTGTCAAGGTTTCACCACATCATCATTAAAAACGATGCATGAGCTCCGCTGTGTCCACATTGGACAACTGCCTCTGAAAACCAGGAACCTACAGGGATCTTTCCCGGGAAAAGGGGAGTCCCATTGTCAGGATGTGGGGGAAGTCGGGGGTCGGAGGTCATTCAGCAGTACTCCTCCCCCTGGGGGCTGGGCAGGTCTTTGACGTCCAGGAAGACAGAGTGTCCGGACAGCTTGCGGCTGGAGCTGGAGAGATCCAGGAGCTCCTCGCCGGCATTGGGAACGGTGCTGATGTACATGTCCCATACCTGCTCTGGGGGGTCCAGATCCAGCAGCCTCTGCTTGATCTTCAGGCTCTTCTCAATGGTCCTGCGCTTGTGCTTGAACTCCAGGATGGTCTTTGTGTAACGGTTGATGGTGGTGACCGAGGAGGCCATGCAGGCCGTGAATGAAGTCCACGCCAAACTATACACACAAACACAAACACACACACGTCCACCATCTGTTAGGACAAGCTGGCAGAAAGCAAGCACTGATGATGTGTGACACTGCGCAATACGGCAGCATGTTTTCATGCAGAGGACGTGCGGTCTCTGTCTCACATGTAGGACCAGCTGTAGTCCCAGCTCTGAGGTTTCCAGTCCTCTGGGCCCAGGCTCACTGTCAGCTGGAACGCCGTGGTGTACATCATGTGGGCGACCATCCCCAGAAGCCCTGCAAAAAAAAAAAAGATGTACAGTACAGGCCAAAGGTTTGGACACACCTTCTCATTCAATGTGTTTTCTTTATGTACATGACCATTTACAAAAAATGTATGGACCTGGCCTCCACAGTCACTGGGCCTGAACCCAGTCGAGATGGTTTGGGGTGAGCTGGACCGCAGAGTGAAGGCAAAGGGGCCAACAAGTGCTAAACACCTCTGGGAACTCCTTCAAGACTGTTGGAAAACCATTTCAGGTGACGACCTCTTGAAGCTCATCGAGAGAATGCCAAGAGTGTTCAAAGCAGTAATCAGAGCAAAGAAACTAGAATATAAAACATGTTTTCACTTATTTCACCTTTTTTTTGTTAAGTACATAACTCCAAATGTGTTCCTTCATAGTTTTGATGCCTTCAGTGAGAATCTACATTTACATTTATGGCATTTGGCAGACGCCCTTATCCAGAGCGACTTACAACGTGCTTTCAAGTTACCATCGAATCTACCAACGTAAATGGTCCTGAAAATAAAGAAAACACATTGAATGAGAAGGTATGTCCAAACTTTTGGCCTGTACTGTATATGAGCGCTTCCTTTTTTATGTACGTATTGTGAAGGGTTGGTAATAAGAACCCCACCCAGCTTACTGCCAGTGGTGGAAGGAAGTAGCCCCATAATCGGAAGGTTGCGAGATCAAATTCCAAGATGCTACTGAGGTGCATTTGATCAAAGCACTGTCCCCACACACTGCTCCCCGGGTGCCTATCATTGCTGCTCACTGATCACCAAGGTTAAATGATGGTTAAATGCAGAGGACACGTGTTGTCACCGCGTGCTGTGCTGCAGTTTATCTCAATGACAAACACAGTCCTTCAACACCACACTGATATTACACACACTTTAACATGTGCTTTGATCTGCGTTACAATCATCAGAACCCTTGTTAGTTCTATTAACTGGACTAGAAACCATGTGCCTGAAGGATGCTGGGAATGCCTCATGGTTAGAGAGCTTCAGATATAAGGATGGATGAGAGCTTGCAGTATCTGACTTATCGCCACAAGGGGGAGCGCTGCCATTACAAATCTCCTTTCATGGGAAAAGGGAAATGTGTAATGATTGTCATTGTGAAGCACAGCACACGGTGCACACAGGGAGATATGTCCTCTGCTTTTAACCATCACCCTTGGTGAGCAGTGAGCAGCCATGACAGGTGCCTGGGGAGCAGTGTGGGGATGGTGCTTTGCTTAGTGGCACCTTGATAATACTGATAATAAAGCATTAGGTCTGGTATAAATCGTCCACCTTTTCCCTGAGTGGACTGAGACAGCATGGGGACAGTGTGAGTAAATTATGGCTTGAATGCAGAGGACGTCTGGAAGTCAGAAGAACTCTGCACACATTAAATTCCCTTCAAAGAGCCTCCCAGACCTTCAGTGAGGAGAATAGTCATCATGCAGACAGGCTAAATCTAACAATTATTTACAGCCATGCGAGTCAATATGGCAGAACGTCCCTGAGTCACCAAGCGTTACTAGAGCTGCTTACGCCACAGGCTGATTTATTTTATTTCTTTCTTTTTTTGTGAACCTTTCCGAAGGACCCAGAGATGCCTGTGGTGTTCAACTCAACACCACAGGCATCTCAGGCGTCTCACCAAAACATGCGCTGATGCAACATAGAGGTTGTCAGGGAAAGTCCAGGCGGCTGGGCAATTAACGTACGCTGTCCGCTTCTTCTAGGACTCTACTAGCTGGTAATAGCCCCAGCGGACATCAACGCTCGACGTGTTGGGCACGGCCACCACAGTCATCATTCCCTGTTCGACTGGCTTTGACTTCTCTGTCTGGCCCCAAGGCGGCGAGTTGTGAGGATGACCTATATAAGCAGAATCATGGCTCCGTGTCTTCGGGGAGCCCCTCCGCTGGCCTTTATTCAGAATATTCTTCCCTCACACTTCTCTCAAAAATGTTTCGTTCACATGCTTTTCATCAGAACAATGGAATTATACATGGGAGCAACACTGGTAGGTGGTTGTCCAAGCCGGACCAATCAGGACAGGTTCGGATAAAAAAAAAAAAAAAAAACAACTTATGTCAGCCTTAAAAAGAGCTTTTTTAACAGATGACAGTGAAAGCCCAAAGACTTTTATGTGTCGCTATGAATTAATTTCAACTTGACCAACTTGTTTTCTGGATATTACAAGTTCATTTCACAAAATAACAAGTATATGTTTTCTATGATTGTGTTGGGCCCATCAGGTTTATTATCCTAAACTCTGTCTAAGTGGGTGATGTGTTTCTATGCATGG
Source organism: Denticeps clupeoides (assembly GCF_900700375.1). NCBI lineage: Eukaryota > Metazoa > Chordata > Actinopteri > Clupeiformes > Denticipitidae > Denticeps > Denticeps clupeoides. The sequence goes on along the minus strand of NW_021629727.1, from coordinate 105,751 downwards.
CGGCCCGTGCCGTCTGCCCTTTAAGGGGTCATATCACCGTAGGTTCAGTCTGTTTAACGGACCTCATTATTTTTGCAACCGTGTCCTCAGTTCTCTGTGCACCGCGACAAGGAGCCGAATGGACTCACACCGTTTGAATCGTTGCCCCCTCGACCCATGATGTCACCAGAATGTCACTCATATAACCTCTGACCCTTCATTTAGTGCCAAAAAAGGGCAGAGGTTGCGATCTTCATCAAAACAAAAATTAAGTGTAGTTTCAATTATTTCAGTTCAAAACTGACATGGAACAGTGGGTGGTGCAAGCAGGAAAAAGATGCAAACGCACGACTTGATGAGATTTACTCGTAGCAAACATCATTCAATGACCTGAGACAGGACTGAACAGAACAGGGCAGTATATATACACAACACCAGGTGCATACAGTCAGGTAATCCGGGGCGAACTCGTAGACTCCATGGACACCTGTCACCGTGACAAAAAACCCAAAGTAATGTTCCATAACTAATTTTGAAGTGGCTACAACAGCATGCAGGTTACATGCAGGGTCAGTATCCTAAAATGCACATGCATCAAATGTCACTGTTGAGTGAAGGAGAAACAGACATTTGCAGATCTTCGTCTTACCTGACAAGACGGTGAATATGGCGGCAAAAGCGTTCAGCTTCAGGCCGTCGATGACGTTGCCATAATGACAGACTTCAATGGTCATGAGAATTCCCCCGGTAGCCAGCAGGAGGATGTAGAGGGATTCAGCAACGATGCACAGCCACAGGACCCCTGCAGAGAGAGGGGGAAGAATCCATAAAGAGCACCAAAAATCCAGAGAACCGATTCCCACTCAGGGGACTAGGGATCCCTGGGTACGCTCTGGGTGCAGAGCTAAAGGGAGCAAAAAGTAACAGGACGAGGGAAATGAAATTGAAACAGCAGAGGACGTCTGAGGACGTTTCGAGTCTCTCCAATGGTGCTGTTGGCTGGTTACAGCTGTTTGCAGAATATAAAGTTACTCCATACTTCATGTGTGCGAACCGAGGTGCGGTATTCTGCACAAGGTCAGGTCTACCGTCTCTGCAGGACATTGAGAAGCAGGACCTGAGCACCGAGGACCATCAGAGACTCACCCCTGTAACTGATTCATTTCAGCAGGAGTATTATGGACAGAACAGGGGGGTTCAGGAGGAGCTTCTTTAATCAGGCCATACAACATGCCACCTAAACTCTTACCTGCTTAGTTTAACTACCCTCGACCTCAGTTTCTGACTCTGGAACTAGCACTCTGCCTGTTATGTGGACCATAAATAGTTGTTATTGGGGGTGTGTATTGGCAAAGATCTGATTAAATAACATATTGTGATACTGTACGTATTGTGTTACTCATCAGTTCACTGAAAATGAAAAAAAAACAGAGCTGATATACAAGACTGCTGTCAATGATATTTGAGGATCACAGTACATTAATAAATGTTCAGCCAAAACAACAACAACAACAACTGAATTTTGGACTAAAGTTGTACACAAAAATATGTATATTTGACGCCCCTGTATCAATACAATATCACCATGTAAAATATCACAATATGTTGCTGTATCAATATTTTCTAACACCCCTAGTTATTATAACAGATGCACAGATGCAGATGCAGTACAGTGGGTACGGAAAATATTCAGACCCACTTAAATTTTCTTTGTTATATTGGAGCCATTTGCTAAAGCCCTTTAAGTTCTTTTTTTCCCTCATTAATATACACACAGCACTCCATATTGACAGAAAAAACATTATGAAAAGAAAATCTGAAATATCACATGGTCCTAAGTATTCAGACCCTTTGCTGTGGCATTTAAATGAGGTGCTGACCAGGTTCTTCTGATCGTCCTTGAGATGGTTCTTCACTTTGAGACCAGCTGTGTTTGATTATACTGGATTATACTATACTGGATTGGACTTGATTAAGAAAGCCACACCCCTGCTGTCTATATAAGACCTTACAGTTCACAATGCATGTCAGAGTAAATGAGAATCATGAGGTCAAAGGAACTGCCTGAATTGTGGCAAGGGCAAACAATTTGCCCTTCCTAAAGCTTTCGGGGTGAGAAGAGCTTTGGTGAGAGAGGTAAAGAAGAACCCAAAGCTCCAGAGACGCAGTCGGGAGATGGGAGAAAGTTGTAGAAAGTAAACCATCACTGCAGAGTGCCCGACGGAAGCCTCTCCTCACTGCAAGATACATGAAAGCTCACATGGAGTTTGCTAAAAAGCACCTGAAGGACTCCACAATGGTGAGAAGATTCGCTGGTCTGATGAGACAAAGATAGAACATTTTGGCCTAAATTCTAAGCGCTGTGTGTGGAGAAAACCAGGCACTGCTCATCACCTGTCCAATACACACTCAACAGTGAAGCATGGTGGTGGCAGCATCATGCTGTGTTTTTTTTTGCAGCTGCAGGGACAGGACGACTGGTTGCAATTGAGGGAAAGATGAATGTGGCCAAGAACAGGGATATTCTGGGCGAAAAACTTCTCCGGAGTGCTCAGGACCTCAGACTGGGCCGAAGGTTTACCTTCCAACAAGACAATGACCCTGAGAAAACCACAAAAATAATGGAGTGGATTCACAACAACTCTGTGAATGTTCTTGAATGGTCCAGCAGAGTCCTGACCCAATTGAGAGACCTAAAAATGGCTGTCCACCAACGTTTACCATCCAACCTGCCAGAACTGGAGAGGATCTGCCAGGAGGAATGGCAGAGGAACCCCAAAAAGGTGTGAAAAACTTGTTGCATATTTACAAAAAAAGACTCATGGCTGTATTAAATCAAAAGGGAGCTTCTACTAAATACTGAGCAAAGGGTCTGAATGCTTAGTTTTTTCGTTAATAAATCTGCAAAATTGTCAATTCTCTGTTTTTTTTTCCTGTCAATATGGGGTGTGTGTACATTAATGAGCGAAAAAAGAACTTATTTTAGCAAATGGTTGCAATATAAAAAAAAAAAAATTCTGTACCCACTGTACATTATTTTACACACACACACACACACATGCAGTTTACGAATGATTGACACATTCCATTTCCAATCCTACATCCTTACTTTTTCCCACTGACTGCCCATCCCTCAGATGCAACCACATTTACTGTCAGAAGCTCGGAATGACAGCTCAACATCATGTGCTGTCAAGCACAGCGTGTAGCGTAATAAACAACGACTTTTTTCAGATGAATTTGTTGCTTTATTCCGTTGTTCCCACCGGTGCTCTCGTGAGAGAGCAGATCAGTGTGTGTAATGAGAAAACGCCGCCTGCCTCGCACCGAGACATGGCTGTCGGGTGAAATAAGTGATCGTATGACCCAGATTTGATACAATCTGTATGCATCCAGCATCCACGGCTGAAGCTGCTTATCTTGCCGTCAGTAAAATATCCACGACTTGTCCTGTCCAAACAATGACAAAGCAAAACAGAACAAGTGTCTGGCTTACCTCGTTCATGTGGAGGGGCGATGTTCAAAAAGCTCCTGCATTTCTCGCCTGACCAAAAAAGAAAACAACTTTACATAAGAAACGAATGAATGATATTGTCATTTTGTCATCGGCTGCATGCATCTTCTACAGTCAACAGTCCTTTCTAAGACGAATGTCCGAGTAACCCGTCATACTCATCATAGGCACAAAACACACATATACATTTATAGCACTTATCAGACGCTCTTATCCAGAGCGACTTACAATCAGGAGTGACAGGGACAACCCCCCTCCGGGTGTCTTGTGTCTTGCTCAGGGACACAATGGTAGTAAGTGGGGTTTGAAACTGGGACTTTGTCTTACCCACTGGACTACTACAACACACACACCTCACATCCAGATGACAGCATAAAAAGATGATCGAGTTAACCAGTAACTGACAGTTCGCCAAGGGGTCTATTAACCCAGTGAAACCCCAGCAATTCGAACCCATCATTTGAATTCAGGTCCTACATTATTAATGCAGTAACTACATGGAATAGATGTCTGGACCTCATGATGGTGTGCTAAGACATGAAGGGAATATTGGAAACATTATTGGTCATGTTAAGCAATGCTGGATTAACAGTTCACCATTCAGAATTCTAAATAAAATAATGGTTTGGTACTGCACGTGTGGTACCAAGACGCTTATAACAGAGATCATGTTGTGAAAAAAGAAAACGGTGGTGAACAGGGCGAGAACGTTCTTGCCCCCAGTGTTGCCAGATTGGGCGGTTTTTGATATTTTTGTAGAAGTAAAAGATAAAATAAATAAAACATTCAAAGGCCTCTCAGGAGAGTCTGATATTAACTGAAACGGAATGAAACATGCACCACGTATGAGCGACAATGGAGGGGAAGGGCAAGGAAACAGCGCCACCTGGTGGGCCAGAGATATCAGCCACTGCTTTTGGCTCCTCCCATATTAAATTTAGTTTATAAAAGCATCGTTTCATGCTCTGGGAGACGTAAAAAGTTACACACAAACAAAAATGGTATTTAGCTACTCCTATTTGAAGACATGGCGGGCTAAAAAAATGTCAATTTCTTGTTCTTCATTTATTTACCTACAAAACATGTTTATTGAATACGCGGACCTGACATTAACAATCCAGTCCCAACGTGCTGCCCAATAACCCACGCCAGCACAGTGGTGGTCTAAAGAAATGTACCCCGTGGGTGGAAGGTTGTGGGTTCGAGTCCCGAACCGCCGAGGTGCCACCGAGGTCCCCGTGACCAGGTTAGCGCACACCCCACTCCCCGGGCGCCTTTCATTACGACGCACAGCCTCCCGTCGTGGTCCCTGGAGGAACGTTGTCGTCATTTCACCGCGTCCCGTTGAAGTGACTCGACTCGACCCGACTTGACGCATCGCACCCTGAGCGTGTCCTGTTGGTGAGGAGAGCCTCACTTTTCATTAACCTCGTCGAGATTGTGTCGCGATTTGTCATCAAGCATTTCAGTCTGGAGTCTAGAGTCTGTTAAAAAAAATGTCTAGAACACGCATCTATATTCCATCCTTTATTCCAATAGTGTGTTCTGTTAATTACTTTTAATTACCCCTGGATTTATTCTCTCCAAATTCGAGCGATTAGTTCTTTGATCATTTTAAACCGGACTGGATGGTGGTTTCTTGTGGTTCATGCCTTTTAAATGGATCTTTTGCGGCTCTTGGGGACATCACCCCCCCCCCCCCCCCCCCCCCCCCCCCCCCCCTCGTTCCGCACATCTTCTTCACGGTCCCTCACCCTGGAGGAATCCAGCCAACAAGTAAAAGCCCCCCTCCTCACTTCTGCTGCTGCACACGGCATGGTTCTCGGCTCCTTACCGACCAGGTCGACGTTCTGCTCGCACGAGAACCAGATTCCCGAGTGGAACTTCCTCAGCACGTACTTGTCCTCGCCGGTCTCCCAGACGTACTGCACCGGGCGGCTGTCGTTGGCGTCGGAGCCGTTGGCCCGGACGCAGTGGGTCTGGCCGCGCGTCGCCGCCGCCGCCGCTCCCGCGACGCACGGCGGCTTGACCGCCTTGCGCGCGCCCTCGCACCAGTAGCTGGTGGCGAGCGCGGACGCGGCGAGCGCGAGCGCGACGACGTTGAGGGTGAGCGCGAGCGCGGCTCGCCTCCGCCGGTCCATGGCGGCGCGCGTTTCTGCCCAGGTGTGCGCGGCGGGCGCGGGGGCGCGCGCCGAGGGGGCGGCGCCTCCATCCCCGCAGGCCACGCCCACCAGAGGTCAGCACCTGCGCCCTCGCGACGAACGTCAGGTCTTCGTTAGGTGTGGGTAACACACTCGACTACGAACCAGAAGACCCAGGTTCAAACCCCACTTACTACCATCGTGTCCCTGAGCAAGACACTTAACCCTGAATGTCTCCAGGGGGGGGACTGTCCCTGTAACTACTGATTGTAAGTCGCGCTGGATATTTACATTTACATTTACAGCATTTATCAGACGCTCTTATCCAGAGCGACTTACAATCAGTATTTACAGGACCAGTCTCCCTGGAGCAATTTAAGGTTAAGTGTCTTGCTCAGGGACACAATGGTAGTAAGTGGGATTCGAACCCGGGTCTTCTGGTTCATAGATGAGTGTGTTACCCACTAGGTTAGCACCACCCTAGTATATGGACATCTGATAAATGTAAATGTAATTGCACATGTTTTTAAGAAACTTGAAGATCCAATTCTGGTGTCTGTTGACAGAACATGAGCGTGTTCGTGAAGGACGTGAACCGCAGGAACGTGTGAGGAACCGGTGGCAACAGCGCAAGTTCTGCAGAAGGCTGGGTGAAAATGCGGCTGCTGATGATTTGTGCCTCTTTGCCGTCCATCTCTTTGTGTTTGTGTGATTTGAATAAAACCCGCCGGCAGGTAACAGAAGCAGCTTTTCTTCACGTGGATTTATTTACAACGCCGTGCGTTCGGGAATTATTCCCCTCCTCCAAAGTGTTTCATTGTGCAGTGATACAGCGCAGAACAATTTAGCTTCTGTTCCGGTCACTCTGTTCCAAAATCCAGAACCTTCTCCAAGAACATCTCTCTGCATTCGTTGCACCAAGTGGATTCAGTAAATATTAACTATAATTGTGCACTCAGGGTTGACCAGGTATGGCTGGTTCTGCATCCACGAGGGGTCCCTATTCAACACTATTCATGAATGCAATATGCTTTACTCTTCCAGCTGTAACCGACATGGTGATCAACTATGGAGTAATTCTGTTATAAAGCTGCCTAGCCAATTTGTTGAACTGTAAAACACTGTTAAAAGTGAAGTGATTGTGATGCCCTGCAGCACAGCACATGGTGAAACAACAAAAATTGTCCTCTGCTTTTAACCGTCACCCTGAGTGAGCAGTGGGCGGCCATGACAGGCGCCCGGGGAGCAGTGTGTGGGGACGGTGCTTTCCTCAGTGGTACAGATCGGGATTCGAACCGGCAACCTTCTGAATACGGGGGTTGCTTCCTTAACCGCTAGATTACGATTACGATTATCAGTGGATCATTATGCATCCCATCAGTTTATTTATTGCGATGAGAGTTAAGGCCACGCGGACGTCTGAACCAGCTGTTTTCTGCCGTTTGTGGCTGAACGCGTCCACACGGCATTCAGCACCAGCGTTTGTTTGCATGACGTCACATAAACGCTGCAAGCGATGATTTCTTGGTGTCAACTTCTGCAGACGAATGTCAAACAGGCGCCAATCATTAAACAGCGACGAACATTAAACAGTGTGAAGCAAGCGGCAGTCAAACGCCAATCAAATGCAGCTACAAAGCACAGCATCATTTCAAACGTCCATGCAGACGTGGCCGAACTCCTACCCGGAGCGGCACTGTACTCAGATCGGACCGGCAGTAGTTTTTGACAAGAATTTTTATACCGCCGGCACAAACAAATCACCAAGTAACGTCATTATGATGTAATCAATTTGCATCGATTATACGATTCGTTTCAACACCCCAACTGTATTGTAATAGAAAAGATTCAACAACATGTTTAATTCCCTTTCAAATAAACAAGGTAGTTGAGTAATAGTAATAACTGGTTGGACCACAATTCAGGAAGCCTGGACCGTCTGAACTGCAGCCCACTGATCAACTCATGATATAAACTCACAGGTTAAATGTGAGAACGTAAATGCTTTAACGCTTCACATTCATTTGACACTTTGCAACACAGCTAAGGGTCGTGATGGGCCGAAAAAAACCTTCTTACACTGAAAAAGTGTTTCATTAAATATTCAACATTCAAATCATTCCTTTTTGACAGCACAAACAGCAGAAAAATCTGTATGATTTGAATATTCACATGGGCATTGTGCAGCTTTGCATGTACTGTACAGTACAGGCCAAATGTTTGGACACACCTTCTCATTCAATGTGTTTTCTTTATTTTCATGACCATTTACGTTGGTAGATTCTCACTGAAGGCATCAAAACTATGAATGAACACATGTGGAGTTATGTACTTAACAAAAAAAGGTGAAATAAGTGAAAATGTTTTATATTCTAGTTTCTTTGCTCTGATTACTGCTTTGCACACTCTTGGCATTCTCTCGATGAGCTTCAAGAGGTCGTCACCTGAAATGCTTTTCCAACAGTGTTGAAGGAGTTCCCAGAGGTGTTTAGCACTTGTTGGGGTCCAGCTCACCCCAAACCATCTCGACTGGGTTCAGGTCCGGTGACTGTGGAGGCCAGGTCTCCACTTTTTATTAAGTACATAATCTAATTGAAGCAATACATCCAACAGAAAAAGTACGATGAACAGTCCATGGTGGACAAGAACTGGGCAGAATCGCAGTGTCGTTTGGTGTATGATCGTAGTCTGGAAGCAAGGACACCGGCTGTTTGTCCGACACCGTACAACAGTGGTCAAGTGTTAAAAAGTCCTGACTGTGTCATTAAACGTATTAGCACGAAACTGTGTGTTTGAAGACGAGAGGCGCCTTCAACCGACAGCTCAGCGGGCGAAGAAAATCCTCTTAGTGAAATTTCGCTCCTCGGCGGCTATCGCCACATCGCCTCGTCTCAACAACTTCATTCATTACTTAATGTGGCTGCGCGCCAGGCTGTGCCAGACAGCCGGGGAAATGTCAGGAGGCTGACGAACGTGTCTCCAGAACGTTCCCAGCAGGGGTGCGTCCCAAGGGGAACGGAGCCCTTAGCGGTATTGACGTGTTACTCTTAGCAGAGTGGTCCTCTGCATTCAGATGATAACCTCATGCGTGTGTGTGTGTGTGTGTGTGTGTGTGTGTGTGCCCTGTGTGGCTGAGCCCGTGTTCTTCGGTCAATATTTGCACACGGCATACGGGGATGGAATCCAAACCCGTTTGTCCATTTTGACCCCCTCGATCACAGTGCTTCAGACCCCGGGTTTAGATCTTTCTCTGAAGACCTAAACGTTCTGTGATGACAGAATCCTGGGAGAAGAAGGCCGGGATTCTGTCGTCAGGCTGAGCCTGAATCCCGAAAATAAAAACCCGTTTTTTTAAGAAACTTGAAGATCCAATTCTGGTGTCTGTCGACAGAACATGAGCGTGTTCGTGAAGGACGTGAACCGCAGGAACGTGTGAGGAACCGGTGGCAACAGCGCAAGTTCTGCAGAAGGCTGGTTGGAAATGCGGCTGCTGATGATTTGTGCCTCTTTGCCGTCCATCTCTTTGTGTTTGTGTGATTTTAATAAAAATGCCGCCTGAGACGCAAGAACAGAAGCAGCTTTTCTTCACATGGATTTATTCACAACGCCGTGCGTCCGGGAATTATTCCCCTCCTCCAAAGTGTTTCATTGTGCAGTGATACAGCGCAGAACAATTTAGCTTCTGTTCCGGTCACTCTGTTCCAAAATCCAGAAGGATATTTAAATGAAGTAAAATACCGCGTTCAAGACTAAATATATCAAAATCAATAGATAACAGCATGTCATTATATCCAAATTCAACTCTCCTGCTACGCTGCAGGTCAATTTGACTCATTGAGATTCAGGATTGACAGGGCCCCTCCAGTTGTCCTTTTTGCCTGAAATTGCTCGACATTTCCCCATTTATGATGAAGAACGTGTGTGTGACGTTTATACCTAAGGACACAAAGCTGATCCGTGTTCAATCCAAGACTCGACTGCACAAAATAAATTGAATTGTGCTGTGCTGTGGATGTGGGACGGCAAATGACGATACCAGGAGGAAGACACGTGAAAAGCACGACAGCTCTCTCCACCTCCACAAGAGAGAAGAAGAACCACGACCGCTGGTGAAGGGAAACATCCCACCAGAAGAATGCTGCATTTTCAACCATTCCTCCAACACATTATTACCGTGTCATTAAAAGCCATATTTTATTGGCTGAGCTGACTTTCATAGATTTGTTTTATTGACTTTCATTGATTTTCGATGGTTCCTCCAGTACATGATTACCATGTCATTATAAGCCATATTTCACCTCATAACATCTCATAATCTTATTGTTTTTTTGTCCCTCTCTGAATGACATTTTTGTCTCTATGTGAGTTGTTCCTTATGCCGTCTGTCCATTGAGACACACTCTTTTGTGATTTTGGGCTATACAAAAATAAATCGTTGTCTCTGCTGTTGTTGCATTATTGTCCTAAATTAACTGTCCTGCAAGTCATAGCTATGACCGAGACACAAACGATGTGGTTATTTGGCGATGCTCTGTTCTGTTTTTGATCCTGCTGCTTTCTGAAGCCATCTGTCTGTGCTGGAACTGCCTGCTACGTGGCCCTTACACGCGTAGGGCCTCTGATAGTGGATGCGGACACGAGTGATTCCTCATCCTCAGCGTCACCATGTCCCCCATCTGATGAAGCGCGCTGTATAATGGAGGACGTGCATCATTTCCTCATCAACTTTGAGCCTAACAGAAGGAAGTTGCAGGATTCCGCTGGTCTTTGGAGGAGATCATTGTTGTGGTGTAGCAGTTTGCAGAATGTTCTAATAAACGGGTCGACAACCTTTAACACTCAAAAAGCCATTCGGACCTGGATTCCACAAAAGCGAATGCACTGGGAGCGTTTGACATGTACAATTAAGATAATTTATATTTTTATGCTGTTTAATTAATCATACAAGTGGGTGGTAGTAGCCTAGTGGGTAACAAACTCGCCTATGAACCAGAAGACCCAGGTCCAAACCCCACTTACTACCATTGTGTCCCTGAGCAAGACACTTAACCCTGAGTGTCTCCAGGGGGGGACTGTCCCTGTAACTACTGATTGTAAGTCACTCTGGGTAAGGGCGTCTGATAAATGCTGTAAATGTAAAAACATATTCAGAGATATTCTGGTAAAAGAGGGTATCTGGTCACCCTAAGTAACTCCACACAACTTACTTATCAACTTAAAGTCCACAACATTAAACAGGCGGGGTGCTCAGTCCGGGGCAGTGGTGGCCTAGCGGTGAAGGAAGCGGCCCCGTAATCAGAAGGTTGTTCAAATCCAGATCCGCCAAGGTGCCACTGAGGTGCCACTGAGCAAACGCCTGTCATGGCTGCCCACTGCTCACCAAGGGTGATTTTTAAAGGCAGAGGACACATTTTGTTGTGTCACCATGTATATTTATATATACTTACAGCATTTATCCAGAGCAACTTACAACCAGTAGTTACAGGGACAGTCCCCCCCTGGAGCAACTTAGGGTTAAGTGTCTTGCTCAGGGACACAATGGTAGTGGAATTCCTACCATCCTCACCATGTGCTGTGCTGTAGTGTTTCACAATGACACTCACTTCACTTTCAGTTTCAGTCAGATTCCAAGGATGGGCGATGGACACGCCCCTGGCTTAGCCTACCTGCCGTCGAAAAGCTTGATAAATGCACGGTGGTTTGACAGGCATATATGCATATATGCCTCCAGAGCAGTAAGAATGTCCTTGGTGGTATCGTCTGTTGAAGATATTGATGAGGGGACAGAGTAATGAGACCAGGAAATCAGTCTTTTCACCTACCAGAGCCATGCAAAATGACCTCAGACTCTGAAGACGCTGTGGTGAAGGCTATGCTCCTTGTAACATCATCCAGCAAGACCTGCTCGGCGATGGGATAGTGATAGTCTGTGGAGGCATCTTCTTGGACGCTCCATGTTCTAGCCTCCGGGGATGTTATGCTCCAGGATGAAGAGCACTGTCAGACCTTATGCCGGTGCAGTGGGACACCGGTTCTTCCTTGTGTAGGGCAACCTATCCTACACAATAGTAAGAACACAGAAAGAAAAGCATCTCAGCATTTTTCAGCAATACAGCTTTCTAGGATATGCAATTACATTGTGACCGTGGTGCACAAAATGTGACAACCTTCATTACGACGTCTCCATTTAATGATAAATAGCCAAATCGTTAGCATTATTGCATTCAGGGCAATTTTCAGATATGCGGGAAATCCCTGCCAATCTTTGTATTTGGCGAGATTGGCTCATCCCCTGGTTGAATGTTCCGGAGGACCTCAGGTGGCTGGACAGGGTTCCCAATCTCGCCGCTGATAGTCCCCAGGGAAGGAGCGAGCCCGGGGACCAAACACCAACCTGGGCGTAGCGCAATCCATATCAGCAGAAAATAAGATTCGGATGAGAGCCAGGCGAATCCTGATTGGTTCCAATTGCCACGCTTGATTCATTATTATTTTTTTTTATATGCTGCCGGACTGGAGGCTTTGAAACACAGCACAGCAGATGTAACTATAATTCTCAGGGTGTCAGCTAATAATGCAGGTTTATAATAAAGCATCCAGCACACAGTCTCATTTATATTTACTCCAACTGTGAAGCGAGTAAAAAATGAGAGGATATTCCCTTTGAAGCGCGGTGAACATGCAGATTTAATCAAGGGGGCTGTTTAACCCAGCAGGAAAAGCAGAGCAAGAGAGAGAAAAAAAAAAAACAAGAATTTATGAATGCACATTGTTAATTATAAATGCTTCCACGCAGTAGTTTTATGAATGTACTAAATTTTGCCCTCAGTACTCCAGTGGTGGTTTCTGGGAGTACATAAGCAAACTGGATTATTATATTGGATAGGGTCACAGCAATTTGTGAAATAATGACATTTTTGAAAGAAATCTACTTTGCTTATTTTTGAAATATCAACACAGGAAATTGTGAATTGATTGTTCTACTTGTCAGCTCCACCCTCGAGAAAGAGAACTCAGCGGGTTCTGCCTCTGGGAGGGGAGGGGCATCTGAAAATTGACGGATGGGTCTCCAGGGTGAGGTGAGCTGGCCTGGTAGCAGGATTAAGCAGGATAAGTGATCAACACGCAAACCCATTTAAGGCCTTAAAATTTCGTGCCGTGAACGTGCAATAGATTTTTCCCTCTTCTTTGCATCACCGTGATGAAAACACAGATTGGAAACATTTGCAATACGCAATGTGCTTGATGTCATAGGAAGAAATGGCTTCAGTCCCTGGTGCAGCTCTGGATCAATATTTATCCATCCATTTCACCGGAAAATGCCACAACACTCCATATACAACCAAATTCTCCTGATTCTTCTCTAAATGGAGTTTACATGTAGTTTTTACCGTAGAATCACAGATATTTGGAGATAAAGAGAATTGGCTGCTGGGTAATTTACCACTGAAGACGCTGGAGTATATTTCACTTATATACTCTAGATAAAGCCTATCATATATTAGTACAGCTTAATATTCATTTGATGATCATGTTAGTTGGTGACGGTCCCAAGCCCGGGTAAATGGGGAGCGTTGCGTCAGGAAGGGCATCCGGCGCGTCAAGCAGACCTGCTGTAACTACACTCATACACTCATAAATCTTTTAATCACCATGATGAATATCATCTTTTAATGCATCCCATGAGAACTGGTGATGGGACAGATGCTGTCATCTGAAGTGAAGAGAAAAAGTGATGACCTGCAGCCTTCTGATTATGAGTCCTCTTTCTTACCCTCTAGGTCACCACTGGGTGGGTGGGAGTTGGGTTGTCTGGCATTTTGAGTGGATTTCTTTTGTGTTTTAATACAATACGATGATACAATAGTGATAGGAAAAAGGCAAACGTACAAAAAATTATTTATTCTTAGTCCTAACCCACTCTCACAAAAACACTGCACAATCCAACTTCTAAGGCACAAAAAAAATAGTAATGTCCCTTCCCAATCCAGGAAAAATAACCCCTTCCCATGTTATAAATGTTCCTGTAACCCATAAAATTTCCAATTGGGAACAGGAAAAAGGGAGCAGTGAGGGGCCTGAAGACTCCAGGTATTCCATGATGAAACTGAGACTTTTAGGTGAGAAGTTCACAGGTTTTGCCTGGTGCCGTGTGTTTTCAAATCTGCTCTCACCGTATCTGCAAGCACCATATGGTGCATTCATGGATTATAAAGTTTATCTATAGGTCACGCATTCTGTGGTATTCACAGATTATCAGATGCAACAATTTAAGATGGCTAAGCCAGGCAAACAGAGCAGCCACGTATGGCCCTGCTGGCTCGCTTTGACCATGAACTGCTTCAGAGGTTGAACATCAACATGCAGGACCATCGCCTCGGCAGTTTGGACCGGTGGACACTGGCCAGGCTGAGGCCCTGGACAGACACTGCAGTAGAGTGACAGGGAAGGACTCAGCACTAATCCAGCAATGAAGACCTCCCACTCTGAAGGTCTCACTGCCTGTGACCATCGGCACGCTGCCAGTAGACAAAGGACATAAAGGTGTGGCTGATACGAGACTGATTTTGATGGTTCTGACAGTGTCTGATTGTTAGATGTGTGCTGGATTGGAATTCCATAGGCAGGGTCCAATTCTAGACAAGGGCGTGGTCTTTAGATGGGGGATGAAGGGTTGTTTTCTTCGTCAACAAACCTTTATGGCATCACAGAAACGAAAAAGCTGGTCATGTGACATTAACTAAAATGAAATATATCAAGTAATAGATTTCAGAATACGTAGGTTAGCAGATGGCTTGGAGAAAAAGATGAAGTCTTTTACTTTCTTTGCATCAAGTTGTCATTTTGGTTATTATTAGTCTCACTCACGTCCATACTCATTTTAAGTGATAACCCTTCCAGGGAAATATATATGCTTGTCTAGAGATGTAGTCATGTTTGAGCCATCATTAATGAATTATAGCCTAATTAATTTATTAAGATGAATAAAACATATTGCTGAATGTGCTTTTTCTGTCTGACGTTTGACTGAATAATATAACATCGGTCAATATTGAATTTATCCTTGGATTATTTGATGAAATTCAAGTGCTGACGTGAAGTCAGTGCTATTTGCACCTGAATGTCAGTAATGTGAAAGTGAAGTGATTAACATTGTGACAGCACACAGTGACACAACGAAATGTGTCCTCTGCTTTTAACCATCGCCCTTGGTGAGAAGTGGACAGCCATGACAGGAGCCCGTGGAACAGTATGTGGGGACGATGCTTTGCTCAATGGCACCTCGGTGGGACCTTGGCGGATCGGGATTCAGTCCGGCAACCTTCAGATTACGGTTCTGCTTCCTGGTTCAAGCACAAATACAAATGTACTTTACTCAGATACTTGTAATTCGCTTTTTTCCTTTGCAAATTATATTTTAACAATCAATACGGTCTACGCCTTATATTTCTTGCAAACAGACTTGTCCCAAAATTCCTATGAGGGAACTGAATGAAATTCTGCCAAAATATGGTCTGTGGTGCAAATACTACATCACATGTATGTTGCATGAAACATATAAATTTGCTACCGTTGTGTGTTTTGTGCAGTTTTTAATATGGTCCGTGACTAAAATTCAGCCACTTTTATCACGCACTCAAATTCCTAAACTATTTCACATTTACAAAGCTGTGAATAACATAATTATATTTACTGCATTTATGAGATGACTGATACCAGTCCCCCTGGTGTCTTGCTCAATGATAGTAAGTGGGGTTTGAACCTGTGACTTTTTGGTCTTCTTTTTCAAAGGTGAGTGTCTAACCCACCCAAATACTATTAACACGATTATTTATCCAATGTAAAACATCATTTATTAACATGCCACCAATAACACAATCATTATTGTATATAGTGCTGTAGTGTCAATGTTCATTTTTTCCATTGGCCATGTCACATAAAAAAGGCATCTAAAGGAGCAGCCTGTGGTGCATTCAGGTGTCACTTCACAGTCTTCAGAAGAGGACATCTTCTTCCTCAATCAGTGCCTAGCCTGAGTTGACGTCCTGATGTGTCCTGAAGTGTCCTGAAGTATCTCAGCTCTGTTGTTTGAACTACCTGCCACCACTACACCAGGCTTTTATTAACA
Organism: Denticeps clupeoides; assembly: GCF_900700375.1. Lineage (NCBI taxonomy): Eukaryota > Metazoa > Chordata > Actinopteri > Clupeiformes > Denticipitidae > Denticeps > Denticeps clupeoides. The sequence goes on along the minus strand of NW_021629727.1, from coordinate 89,988 downwards.
CTGCAGGACTGTTCTTTTGTAACATAATGTTTATCACATATTGCAGATCTTTATTGTCACAATAACTCTCTTGACAGAAAGGATGAAAATAGTCCAAAACAAATCAATAAAATAACAAAACAAACCAAAACAAAAAACCATACAGGGTAAGGTGAGGTGTGATTGACAGGGGGGGTTAATACACCTCCATTTCTTGGGTTGGGGTTTATGACATGGCCTGTTTTTTGTCTGACTGAGCTGCGTCTCCACAATAACCCTGCAGTTTGATGAGCAGCTATGATCAGTAGTTGACCAATGATCAAATCAGAACTGATTGGTGGAAATCATTTATAATTCCAAAAACATTCAACAAACAAATTTTATAAATGAAAGCAATGAAAGGTGATGCTGAGGAGAGGAACATTTAGTATTTTATTACATCATGTTGGCACAGCCCGAGATGAGTTGGCAACACACAGAAAAAAGTCTGACGCCATTATTTTTTTTATTGGATGGGATCAAAAAAATGATGTCTGCTGTCACCTGCTCTCAGTCAGTCCACATCATCTTATATATACACACACACACACACACACACCTATATACGGTCGTGGCAAAAAGTTAAACATTTTGCTGCAAAGTTTGCTGCAGTGTTTTTAGATTTGTTTGTCAGTTGTTTCTATGGTTTATTAAAGTATAATTTCAAGCGCTTCAAAAGTTTTTATTGACAATTACATCAAGTTTAGCAAAACTAGTTGTCACGTCGGCGAGCTGACGGGGGAAGGAAGCGCAGAGACGGGACATTCTGAAAACAAGGATTCATTTATGAACAGAAACAGAACAGGGGAAATAACGTGGAGAACTTAAACTGGCCCGCAGGCATGTGCCGATTGCCAGAACTCAAAACACTAAGTTGCCAGGTCCACAACGAAGGTCACGTTCACGAAAATGCCGCTGCTACTGATAGGCAGAACAACAGGGCTTTTAAAAGCTGTCCTGATTGGCCCCAAGTGATGTCTCCAGCTGATGCCAATCCTGACAGCTGTCAATCAACTTCTGGGCAAAGTCCTGACTGATGGCTTGGAGTTTGTCTGAATTTCTGGGTTCGTCCACCCACCTCTTGAGGATGACCACAAGTTATCAGTTGGATTAAGGTCCGGGGAGTTTCCTGGCCATTGACTCAAAATGTCAATGTTTTGTTCCCTACTTATCACTTTGTCCTTATTGTCCTTATGGCACGGTGCTCCGTCATGCTGGAAAAGGCATCATTCTTCACCAAACTGTTCTTGGACGGTTGGGAGTAGTTGCTGTTGGAGGAGGTTTTGGGACCATTCTTTATTCATGGCCGTGTTCTTAGGCTAAATTGTGAGTGTCCCACTCCCTGTGATAAGAAGCAGCCCCACACATGAATGGTCTCAGGATGCTTTATCGTTTGCACAAGACAGGACGGATGGTAGCGCTCACCTTTTATTCTCCGGACAATCATTTTTCCAGACGCCACAAACAATCATAAAGGGGTTTCATCAGAGAAAATGACTTTACTCCAGTCCTCCGCGGTCCAATCCCTGTCCGTTTTGCAGAATATCAGTCTGTCCTTTTTTTTTTGTGGCGAGAAGTGGCTTCTTTGTCGCCCTTCTTGAGACCAGGCCATCCTCCAAAAGTAAAAGAAATTCCCATAATGTACATTTTCGAGTCTTTCACTCAGGTAAAATTACAATAATTCTACTATAATTACAATTATTATAGTTATTGTTTTGTAACAACAAAATTTACATTGTCTTCTCTTCTAAAGGGTTCTCTTTTGAAGTACCATCCCCACACACTGCTACCCGGGCACCTTTTATGACTGCCCACTGCTCACCAAGGGTGATGGTTAAGTGTTGTGTATCATGTGCATCATAATGACAAAGCAATCACTTTCACAAGAGAAAAGGGGCAAATAAATGAGAGAGAAATCCAGAATCGAACTCTGGTTAACTTCAAAAACCGCAGTGAGATGCAGTGAAATAATGGACGTACGCTGCTTCTGATGATTCACCTGATTTTGGTGTAGAGCAATTGACGGCGCTCCACCTCGTCAAATTTCAAGTTTAGGGTGGGCTGAGTGGCATTTGAATGAGTAGGTCATGTGCTGAGGGCTGGCAGCTACCCGAAACCTCCAATTTCTCGCTCCTCGGACTCGAGTCAGCTAGTCAGGGTCATCCAGGCCTTTGCTCACTTCTCAGGCATTCTACTGCCATTCATTCGTCAGGATAGTTCACTTATGAAGCGAGTCTGAATCTAAAATATTACAGAATAGTCACTCACAATGTAAAAAATAATGATGTAACAAATAATGAAGCGATAACTGCAGAAGACTAATGAATGAAACTTTTAAAAGCATTTTTTAAAGTATTTTTAAATGGTTTAAATGTGTATATGTGAGATGTGGTTTATTTATACTGTGCCGGTGAGTTGTAGCAGTTTTCTGGTGTTTGGTGTCTGTATCTCTCAGGAGCAGCCCCAGGCTTCATTGTCATTCCAAGGATTCTCCCGACGATGCCGGGCTCTTACACGGTAATACATTTAGCGGGAGCTGACACTGTGGCGTCCTCTCCGCGGTCAGGCCTTATTCTGAGTCCCTAACAGTTGTGGGTCAGAGCCGACTTGCGGTGAGTAGACAAAAACAAGGGCAAACGGCAGCGGCAAACCGATAAAGACCAGCACAGCGTCCCGCTCCGCAGCACCGGAGGCATCGTTTAATGATCCGTCAGCACGGAGAAGCTGTGCGCTCGACACTATCTGCAGTCCTTTTCCCATCTTATCACCCCACTGTGCCGGCATATTGTTTGGTGATGACTCTTCATCCTCTACTCTTGGCGCATCTCATCAACTACGCCCCCCCGTTCCCCTCAAAAGGTCAGCGCTCAAACATTAGATTGCACATCAGATTGACTCTCCAACATCAGCGGCGTGAACCTTTCATTGGTCCTCGCAATTTGATTCACTTACAGTGCATCACGATGCATCCCATCAATTTTTCTACATTACTTCACATTATGTTTCCAAATACGTCAGTGAGGTGAGAGTCAAGGCCTCGTTCACATGTCTGAACCAGCTGATCATTAGAGAAAACCGAAGAGTTGGCATCCAGCACCAGCATTTGGTTGGTTACGTGTTAAAATAAATGCTGCATACAATGTTTTCTTGGCATCAATTTCCACTAAAGTCCAGATGCGCATTAAACAGCATCAAGAGAACGCTAACCACCCATGTCTGCATTGCAACGGGTTCATTACGAAATTATTTTCGACATCCCAGTTTTGTGATCTCTTATTGGCCACAAAGTGGCCATGAAGATGAAAAGGTTAATGTAACCTCAAATCAATAACAAAAAATTCTACAAAAACTTATCACGCTTTACATTTCACTGGGTGGCTGACCAGAACCATTATTTTAATATGCACTTAAGTACTTGATGTACTGAAGATGCATAAAACTTCAAGCTTGTGAGTTTGAATCCTGGATCTGGTCCTTGTTTGCAGTCCCTCCCAGAAGAAGAAGAAAGTGAAGAAAGTGAAGTGATTGTCACATGTGATACACAGCAGCACAGCACACGATGCACACAGTGAAATTTGTCCTCTGCATTTAACCATCACCCTTGGTGACCAGTGGGCAGCCATGACAGGCGCCCGGGGAGCAGTGTGTGGGGACGGTGCTTTGCTCAGTGGCACCTCAGTGGCACCTTGGCAGATCGGGATTCGAACCGGCAACCTTCTGATTACGGGGCCGCTTCCTTAACCACTAGGCCACCACTGCCCCAGAGGTGCTCTTTGCGGTGGACGCCCCCTTACGGGCGAGTCCCTGCCCCGCACCCAACGACCCGGGATGACCTCTGGCAACCTATGACACGGACGCAAGATTCATCATGGCAAGAGACTATCTACTTAAAGACAGAGATGGCGCATCATTTTCAACGTGGCTGCTGCACTCACAGATTGAGATGCCATTCTATTTTGCATCAAGACTTTTCTGAGCCTGGAGCTGCACAGTAATCGGCGTGTCCTCAGAAAACGAGATGGGTTTGTACACGACCACGACGGTCTGAGCAGGGGACGTTTAGAATGGCAATCGCCCAGGGACAGCAGATCTGGGTTGGGTTGCGTAAGCTGTCACCACCCAAGTCAACATCTGATCTGACTGGCCTGCGAAGGCTGATAGAATCCCCGCCCCCTCCCGCGCGGGACGCCCCCAAACTAATTCTGAGGGGTGACAGTGACGGAACTGCGCTCTTGTGCTGTTAACATCCTTCTCTGGTATCATGTCCTTGGCAATCTGCTTGGATGTAAAAATTGAATCTATTAATTACACAGCCAGACGTAAATAGAACAATAAGATCAGCGGTGCGGCTCCGCTATATTCCACATATACTGCCATATTCCAACAGGCGTAGAAATTATATGTACCCTGTCTGAAGACGACATGATCATCCTCTAAAGTACACACACCGGCGCCCTCTGACCCGGCGCCACGTGGATGTGCCCTCAGGACACTGTGATTGGCTGACAGGCAGAGGTGGCGGAACAATAGGGCATGACAGACCATTCATCATTCCACACAAATCTGTTCCAGTCGGCAACTCATATTCCCCTCCTGCCGCATGTCCAACATGGTTAATTAAAAGCGGAAAGTGGTAAACAACTGGAGCGCTTCGTCTCTTCAGAGCTGCGGCTCATTAAAAGTCTCTTTAAAAAAAAAAAAAAAAACGCTTTTGAATTAATCTTTCAAGGTTGAATGAAGAGGTGATAAATACAAAGCAGCATGTTATTTATTAGTATTTTTTTCTTTTTAATCTGGATAGTTTAATTTGTCTTTAATTGAAGTGAATATTTCTTTAGTTTCTGGAAATTAACCTCAAATTTCAACAGACCGTGGAACCGAGCTCCACTGAGAGATGCGCATCTTCAGCGGGCCAATCAGAAATCTCCATGGGCAGTTCCTTATATGGTTTGGTTAATGATTCTGAGCCGACTCATTTCATAGTCTCATAAAATCCGGCGCAGAGGCATGATAAACAGTGTGCCCCTTACTCAATTACTGTTATTAATGCATTTCTCTGTCTGGAGGCGATTACAGGAATGGGCTTATTTATTCTCAGAGCCATCAGTTCACAGAGCGCAACATCAAGCGGGATAGTAAGCATGAAGGAGATGTATGGACAGGATTTTGATTTACAGATGATCCGAATGATCCCTGACCTGTCATGTTATTTTATTGTTTTTACTGTATTGTAGTTAATATAGGTGTTTTTGGCAACCTGTTTTAATTTGAGTTTTAGTGAAGGCTTTGCATCCAGCTGTTGTTTTAGTCTTTATTAGTCGTAGTCACTCCCAGACTTATTTTAGTCTAGTCAACTTTCAGTGGACTAATAGTCTTATTTTAGTCAGAATTATCCATGACTATTTTAGTCTAGTTAAGTTAAAATAAGATGATCCTTAGTCCCACAAGTGTGAAATTTAGGTTTTAGTCAATGAAAATTGATAATGCATTTAACCCAGTCAATAACCCAGTAGAATATTCTAGTAGAATAGACAAAAACAATTGTCAATCACAAAATGTCAATCACTGCCTAACACTCATTATGATATGGTGATCAGCATGGCCGCCCCCCTGCTGATGTGGGCTGATGTGGTGGGTGTTGGTCTGGGGGCTGGGAGAATGTTCCAGCGATGTTCCAGCGTCATGCCTGCCCGTGTTAGCTGCGTCGTTTCGGATGTGATCCATACATGCTGCCCCTCTCTGTTATCTGAGCCTCCAGACAGCCTACAGACCATTAAAAGCACAGCAATTAGCTGCCATCTACCCAGAGACACACAGAGAGGTGCAGCAGCAATGACCGCTGCCCTCACACACATTTCATTAAAGCAGGAGAAGAAATAACGAAGCCAGGCTTGCCGCATCGCACAGCAAAATGAAACGACAGCACATCATCTCTTAAGGAGACGGATAAAAAGAGATGGGGTTTTATTAGGTTGAAGGCCAATTACTAAAAAAAAAAAAAAAAACTGAATGCAGGACTGAGGAAGTCAGGCAGGATAAAATAGAAGCAATATATATATATATATATACACACACACACACACACACACACACACACACACACACATGTATATGCAACAACATGTGGGGAGAAAAATGAAGATTCTCTTCCAGCAAGATCATCGAAATCAGCACGGTCTTAAATATTTTAATGTTTTTGGCAGAATGAGAAGACACAAACCCTGGCTGCACCTGTCATTAAAAGCCAGTCAGCACATAATACAGGTACCTTCGCCTTGAAATAACCTGTAATGTGGGTACCAAGACTCAAAACCCAGTCCAACAACAACTGCTGAGCTAAAGAAAAAGAAATAAATATATTCAAGCGACGTGGGAAACTGGCTCCTGCACTGAAGACCAGGAAGCAGAGCGGTTGTCATAGATACCGACATGGAACACCTGGAACCAAAAAATCAACAACTAAAAGACGGTGCTGGAATTCTTCCGAGACTCATCATCTTATAAATCACATAAAATATATATATATATGCTGACATATTGAAACACTAAAATTTTGTTCATTTTCTGCGAAACATTTGGCTCCCACATCACTCGTATTTGATTGTAAAAACTGTTGCTGGAACCATACTGAATTACGTGTGTGGGGCTTTGATCTTTTCTTGTCCATCTTCCGTCGGTGCACTTATTATGCACTCCAGTATCAACACGGCTAAAACCAGCAGACACTTTAGTGCACAGATTTGGTTTGTGCTTATTTTTTTTTTTGCACAGCCCAGAAAAAATGAAATGTCCTTTATTTGGAAGCACCCTGCCTCCTTCCCCTTTTGACAGGTTGTGTGTGAGCAAGCAGGCACTGTACTGAATTATATCATGTATCATAATGCCTGGTGCTTTTGTGCTTGTTACATTTACATTTAAGGCATTTGGCAGACGCCCTTATCCAGAGCGACTTACAACGTGCTTCCATGTTACCATCAATGAAGTGATCAATTCTGGTTCACTAGGACCCCAACTATGAATACAATCTTTTTATTCACTATGTTGTAGTTTCTATAAATAAGTCACACAATAAGAAGGTTACAAGTTAATCGAAATATTCTCTAAAGAGGAAGGTCTTGAGCTGTCGTTGGAAATTACTCAGTGACTGAGCTGTTCTGACCTCGAGGGGAAGTTCATTCCACCACCGAGGGGCCAAGATGGAGAAGAGTCTAGATGAGTGTCTTCCTTTTACCTTTAGCGATGGAGGGACCAGGCGAGCAGTACTGGAGGCTCGCAGAATACGAGGTGTAATAAGGGCTGTGAGGTAGGATGGTGCTACTCGGATGCCGGCATCAGTATTTTGAATCTGATGCGTGCAGCTACTGGGAGCCAGTGGAGGGAACGTGGCAGAGGGGCTTGTTTTTTTTGTTTTGTTTTGTGAGCTGCCCGTGATGCCGCCCTGGGCAACCGCCCATGTCACCCATATCAAGAACCGCCACTGGACTCATATGTCCATAGTAATATCTCTCACATACCGCAAGGGCTGCTTTTGGGAGTGTTTTAGGCAAATGTTTACTGCTTAAGAATTCAAATGTCAAATCAATCGGCTTGCTGTGTTAAATTCTCCCTGAGAGCGAGATCGGGAGTGACTGGCAGCCACAGCCCATGTGCTTGAATAAATTGCAAGATTACCATCTTCCTGAAGGCCGCGATTTCTCCCGAGTGCCAGCATTTCTGCAGACGGCAGCAGTTCCACTCGTCTCGGCATTATTCGAGCTTCTTTTCCCAACTTCTTTCTCTGCAGCCGGGTAGCACAATGCTGCCTCCACCAGTTCGATGTGTCTTATAGTAAAAAAATGGTAGGGGGCACAGATCTCGGGTTGATTTGACCTCAAAGCATTTAAGTCTCTCAGGTACAAAAACTTGAATTCTTTTGCAAGGTGCAGTGTGCATTATTTCCCATGAAACGGATTGATTAAGAAATTTTTTTTTATAAATGTGCACTCTAACATTTGGTCGGACCACATTTAGATTTGATAACAGCATACATTGGCCATGCAATGCAATGTCATGGTCTTTATATATCAACTGCAGGGACTGTGCATGCATGCTGTCGCAGCAGTCAGGAGGAAGGTAAATCACCAGACCACGTGGCCAGAGTCATTTTTTGTAGTCAGCCTGACAAAGCCGCTTTTCCACATGAAAATGTTTTTACCGTCACCAGACTCCAGACTTTGGCTCCATGGCTTTTTCAACAAGGTTCTTTAAGAAATGAGAAGGTATTCACTTCACGATGGCTGTTTATTATATTTTTGGGACCACCCGGTATAACTGGAAATTAGACGAGTCGTCAGAAGATGAACAATGTATTGAATGCATCAAACATTTTATTTTTGGAATGATGGAGACCCCTTTGTGATTCCTGTCTCTTCTCTGAAAGACACCTGGCAGGGCCATGCAGAAGAATGAAATGAATAATTCATCCGGGCATCTGTTCTCCATGTCACACACTCTGAGCTCAGAACTCCGCTTCCAATCCTGCATAATCCCTCCAATCCCATTAAAACAGAGATTCATTAACAACCATCCAGGTTCTCCAACTTCCTCAGTGTTTTAGACGCTCGCTGTACGACAGAGATAAGTGAATAAAGGAGTGAGAGAATGACAGGTTCTATGAGGTAGACAGACAGAGCGAGAGGGAGAAATGAAAGAGGACGAGCCCCCGGCCACATCCTTAATCAAGTGGCTTTATGAAGGTGGCCCTGATTAACCATCGATCACCAGGATGAGCACGGACTGCTGGGTAATGCTAAGTGCTGAAGAGCGTTCCATAGCTCCAAAGCTGCTAATTTTAGTTTAAAGTGAAGTGATTGTCACTTGTGACACACAGCAGCACAGCACACAGTGCACACAGTGAAATTTGTCCTCTGCATTTAACCCATCACCCTGAGTGAGCAGTGGGCAGCCATGACAGGCGCCCGGGGAGTAGTGTGTGGGGACGGTGCTTCGCTCAGTGGCACCTTGGCGGATCGGGATTCGAACCGGCAACCTTCACTTGTGGCCACACTAGGACACAGTGAATGAAGCCACCAGCATCACATGTACTGCAGCATGCTGATGTACGCCTCACTGCACCAATGGAACCTCTCAACTCTCAGTTTATAGACTGAATAGCCACAACATTAAAACCAGAGATGTTGTGAAAGTGATTGGTTTTGTCACATGGTCCACACAACGAATGTGAGTTTCACAGGTTTTTTATTTTTAATAATTTTGCCAAAACCATAAGTAATTATTTTTCATGTTGTCATTATGGGGTATTGTGTGTAGAATATTGTGTGGAAAAAGGAATTTAATCAATTTTGGAATGAGGCTGTAACATAACAAAATATGGAAAAAGTGATGTCCTGTGAATACTTTCTGGATGCACTGTATCTTGCTGGTTTCTGTTTGTATGTGTTTGGCCGTTTCACCTGGTTCTTGTTACAATAAAAAAAATAGCGAATTGATTGTCACATGTGATACACAGCAGCACAGCACACGGTGCACACAGTGAAATTTGTCCCTTAGTGAGCAGTGGGCAGCCATGACAGGCGCCCGGGGAGCAGCGTGTGGGGACGGTGCTTTGCTCAGTGGCACCTCAGTGGCACCTTGGCGGTCGGGATTTGAATATGGTTCTCTTGCAGTTCCTTACACCAGTGCAATATGAGGCACAGATTGCTGCGATTGATGTGAACTAGACTGTGTGAACTTCAGTTTAAAAAAAGTGCAAAAAAGTAACTTTATAAGGACTTCAATACATCCTTTTATCTGCATATCAAGCACGGCCTTTAAACCATGCAGAGGGAAAAGTGTTGGGGAGCCATTCCCTCAGCTTTATGAAGAAAAAAAAAACAGTCAATAATTCACCAATTTAACATTTTCATATCCCATCATGGTCACAGGGGAGTGAGATTTTGAAGCATGTGCCTGACACGTACCTAGACTGGCATGACGGAATTACCTCCCCAGTTTGATGTATCGCCCCAGGAAATGCAGCGATGAGAATAGATTTCCATTTCCAGTCAAGAGGTATTTCTGGTGTGGGAAAGTTTGGGAACCTCTGCTATGTAGCTAATCGTACTATTTTAAATGCACATATTGTTGTCGTTTTTTTTATTACATTTTTGCTTCTGCACTTGCAACATTTTTGGAGGTGCATTTCAAAATGATTTTCGAGTCCTGTATAGTAGCTTTCATTTTGTCTTTTGAGATATTTATCTTAATTTCATAATAATTCTATAAAAAATCATTATAATAATGAATTGTTTGTTATGATTCTCTTATTTTATGGTCTGATTTCTATGATTTGTCTATTTTACCTCAATTTTTTGTTTTGGGATTGGGTTGATTATCTGCCATGCACAGTCTCATTGACCAATTTAGGCCACATTTCCCAACATGTTGTACTTGTAGAGCAATGCATGTGACAAATAACGATTCTTACAATTTGAACCTTGAACAATATCTGACAGCAGAATAGCCTTGCTCTGGAATTAAATGCTAACAGATTTTAAACACACGGATAAAAAATGGATACGTTTTCCTAGTTGCTTTGTTAATAATGCATCCAAGGGTCTAATTGTTTTCAATTTCAGAATTAAATTGTTTGCTATCACTGGAGGCAAAAAAAGGTTAATACCTTACTAAATAAAAAAAAATAAAAAGACACATCATCCCAGAGTGAAACAGTGTGCTTGCACGATTAGAATTAGGAACCGGGGCTTGCTTACTTGGTTTAATCCTGCCAGCCTGTCCTCTACCTGCATTACAACGAGCCCAGCGACCCCACAGGAGGCGGGAGGGCGATCGGACCGGGATGTTTAGGTGCACGGTTACTTAATCAGCATCAGATGGCCTTGTCTGAGGTGACGATGCTGCGGAGGATACAGACAAGCGAGGAGGAAATTAGTATGGATTTAAAACATGTCGATATTTCCAGACAACCTTGCCATTGTGCAGGTGGGGCCTTTAATGCAATCAGCATTTAATACAATTACAATTTCCATGACCCTAGATAAAGAATAATATACAAATACAGTACTTGAAGAATAAATGAAAATAACGCCAAGGTGTTAAACACTAAGCGGAATTGTCTTTCTGAACCAATCACCCTAACACAATTTTTGTCTGACACACACCCCATGCTTGATCCACTCCTGGAATATAAACATAGAGGTTACGCGAGTCCCTTACTCTTCTACTCGTGTTCGCTCTCTCCAGCTAGCAGGGGTGTAACGAACACATAAGCAATCCCTGTGTACTTCGAGGGTGGCCTATTCCAATGGGAATTCACCTCAGCAGCCACTGAACCCACCGACGGTGTTCACATGGACTTGGCCTTGTTTTGTTGAACTACTCTCAGGCTTTCAATATAACTACTTGTCATGGTGGCACAACCACACAATTCCAAAACCAAAAGTTTAATAATGATACAAGGAACATAGCAGGGAACATTCACAGGGTGACAAGACTAATGCAGGGACAAAGACTGGACACATTAAGGACACATTCATACTAACAAACAGGTTATAACGCTCAAGCACACGATAGACACAAAGACATCAGGAAAACCTGGCCCGGAGTACCAGGGACAGTTTGGGTCATGACACCACTGCTGTTTTGCTGATGGCAAAATGATAAAGAAAATTATATTGTCTTATTTTATCTTCTAACCTGCCCCATCCGCCAACTCACACACACAAACACGCACACACACCCAAAATCATATAGCTAGCAATATTTTTTTTAAATCCTTTTTTAATCCTTTGCAGCACAAATGCAGATAAGTGCATGCATGTCTTGTACAAAGTTCTCATCTGGTTTTGGTTCCAAGAGGGGCAGTGGGGGCACTATCGATTAAAGAAGTGGCTTTCATTGTGATTTAATTGTGTGCACCGTGTGCTGTGCTACAGTGCATCACAATGACAATCACTATCACTTTCAAGATCCCCACCCCGATGGTGAGCGTGAAAAATACTTGCATAGGAGTGAGCTTTTGAAAAATGTGCCTGACACATACCTAGAGTGGCACGACAGAATTACCGTACATGCTAAATAACCTGCCAATCATGTAACTGGAGACATTTAATGTGGGTCTGAAGCACATTATGAGCAAATGACTTATGAGGTAATGTTATGAAGGATAAATATGCCGAATACAATTATCACTTCCTGTGAAATATCACGTATCTGGCCTCTCTTCGTTCCCGGAATCAACACAGCAGCAAATCCATATTTTCTTCCATAACAGTCATCAGGTAGAACACAGATGTGGCTTCACCTGAACTTATTTTTCTTTTCGGCTCATAGCACAAACGAGCCGTGGGGGCTCCTCTCTCCCCGTCTTTCTTAGTTCGAAATCCATCGAACAAAAGGCATCTTTAATGCTCTGGGCACATGGAGAATCAGAAAACGGGGAAAATGTCAGAAAGGCACTGGAAATCGCAACACAAAAAGAATCATGTCACGGATTTTTAATGAGTCACACTTTCCTGCCTTGTCCTGTTTTTTCAGGCACTCCAGGGGGAATTATCTTTCAACTCAGTTCCTCTCTCATGCTGCTGGAGATGGACCCCAGACAGTTGTGTGTCGACACAGACAAGCACCTCTTTAAGCCTCAAGAAATGGCGCAGCTTGGTTGGAACGCTGCTATTTTAGACAAGAGATCATTAGCGATATGAGGCCGCCCGGTTTTGTTAATGCAATTTCAAGCCGAGGCCATTTGCTTTTGAGGGGATTGATCTGGTAGTTTAACTCAAGTGTACTTCATAGTGAGTAACCATTCCAGAAAAGGCCACTACGCCACTAATTCAAATGCACCAAGTCTTCTCAATATCTCCCTCGAGGAGAAGCAGTTTCTGAATAGCGTAATCCAATTAAACTTTACTGGGCAACAAAATCCCCAGAATTTATGTTGCGGGAACTTTACTAGAGTTTAAATCAATAGTTTTCTAATTTCATCACAGCTCATTTCTCACCACTAAGCTTTCATCCCTGTGCTTTTTGTTTCTCTGGGCAGAATGAATCAATCTGGTTCAAGTCCACCCACAAAAGGCTTTAGAATATTCATATCACACAACAGCAGAGATTTGACTTCTGCTCTCGGATAGAATATGAGACACATAATCCCTCCAAGACCCAAACAAAGCATTCCAGATGCTTGAGGCGAACACATCAACAATCAGGTCAGTTTCCCAGTCTATTTTTGTCTGAGCTTTTAGAACTTTTTTCCAGATTTGGAATTAAAAGATATAAAATGAAATGCCAATGAACACTGATTACAAGTTAGATTTGGTATCTGTCTTTCTCTCACTTCTCCACAGACCAGGGTGTCATGTCGTGTGGTTAAAGCAAGTGCCTTAAAACCGAAACTACAAAATATCAACTTCGACATTTACTGATGCAACAGACAGAAACAGCCTCTTTTCGGCCTCTTCAGCATCCCATGGACCAGTCAGGACCGACTCTTTCAGTCAGAGGCTTACGCAATCGTTGTTATACTACTGATATGCATTGACCATGGTGTAAAGTGTAAAATCTTTACATCAAGTGTGGCGAAATATGCCCCAAACTGAGCTGTGCTTCAGATGCGCATTTCAATCATAGTTTAAATGGTTCTAGTTGATGTGGTGAGTTTTTATGCTCTAAATCAGAATCTCTGCAGAGTTTTTCAAGATCAATATTTGATGCACGGGTCACGATAGGATTATATCACGGTATTTTGTGATTCTGTACATATTGCGATGTTCTACAGTTCACTGAAAATGTAAAAAATTGAACTGAAATCTCTCTGCAGCACCTGCATGCCAGCTTAAACGCCTTCGTTACTGTGATCCTGCTGCTTCTCCCTCTCCCTTTTGCTATATCCGCGAATGCGCATACTGACCCCTGTCCAGTGAAAACAGCAGTGGGGACTGTTACCTTCAGAATGGTATCCTCGGAATAATTCCTCATAAGTTGGTTACTGTGTTTGTGATTGACTTTCGGTTCAATGGTAGCTATGGTCTCAGGCATTTCAGCGACAACCAGTTTTGACTCTCTGTGCTCCCCACAGATGCGTGCAGGGGCCGTGCTCCTGTGTTCGAGTGCATGGGCAGTGATGCGTCTCAGTTCAAAAATATTGAAAATAGGCCAGCAGAAAAAATATGCATCATGTGAGTTGGCCCCAAAACTTGTTCAAGGTCCATCTCTGACATTTTGTAGGGCTCATTTCTGGCTGGGATGAACTTGCAATTATTTTAATTAGGAAACAAGTCTAAACAGGAAAAAGAAAAGACCTTTACAGTCTGAGGACACCCTGGCTTCCCAGTAGACTTACAGCCATCATTTTACATTTACAGCATTTATCAGGCGGCCTTATCCAGAGCGACTTACAATCAGTAGTTACAGGAACAGTCCCCCCTGGAGCAACTTAGAGTTAAGTGTCTTGATGAGGGACACAATGGTAGTAAGTTTGATTTTCCCACCACCCAACTGGCCCTTGAAGCCTTTGATGGAAAGGAATTCAGTCTTATTTTATGTGATCTGTTTAAGCTCCGCAAAATCCCACAATCACTGTTCACTGCTGTTATGTTTTAGTTTCATTCCATTTGAAGAAATCAAACGGTATCTGCCCCTCAATTTGGATGCAGACGAATAGTAATCACTTACCTCTCACTTAAGAAGTGGGAAATGTCCTCATAAAAGGATTATTCACAGCTACCTTCTAGGCAGAGTGTCTCAGTGAAGATTGCCCTCATCTCATAGTCGGTAAGAATAATCACAATAACCCTTTCTGCAATCCACCCATTCTCCATGGTAACTTATCCATGTCCATGTCCCATATAATGGGACAGGGCACAATTGTTAACACACAGTCACAGTCACTGAAGTGTCACCGCTTTACATAACATGGATGACTTTGTGAGGAACACATACACACGGGAAGAACATGCAAACCAAGGTGCCACTCAGGTCCCTTTGATTGATGTACCGTCCCCACACACTGCTCCCCAGGGCACCGTTCATGCCAACTGAGGGTGATGGATTAAAAGTTGAAGATGCATTTCATTGTGACACCGTGTGCTGTGCTGCAGGGTTTCACAATGACAATCACTTCACTTTCACTTTATTCAATTATCATCCTTGGAGCAATGATAATTTATATATCAATATATTCTGTATTTCTGAAAATCAAGATAACTACATATCTATTCAGCAGGTCTGTGGGCAACACACAAGCATGTCGTTTGGTGGAAACGGAGGCGCAGTCGTCCCAAGATGACATAAATCTGAAGTGATAACTCCAGGACTGGCAACTCATGGTGACAAATCAACTGTCCCTCACACCCAACCACAGCCATTCAATCACTCCGAGGGGCCAAGACTTAATTGCGGCAAAGCCCTATGATGATTCATCCCTTTTGGTCAGAGTTGCGCATCTCTGCATGCTGGTGTGTGTGTGTGTGTGTGTGTGTGTGTGAGAGAGAGAGAGAGAGATGTAACTACTCACAGTAGGTTTTGGTCTTTTTCCAAGTCTGGTCGGCAGTGGCATGATGTTTAAAAGAGTGGCAAAAAGGCTCAATGCATTAATGAGAGCAGTTATGTACAGAAACTCCTTACAAATGTGCCATGTAGACATTATCTTTTTTTCCACTCTTGGAACCTGTTCTTTTGACTCTACTGCCCCCTTCTGGGCCTCACCAAGCCATGACCCTTCCTTGCCTCTATCCCACTAAGTAATGGAAAATATTATGAGATCAAAATGTTTCCAAAAATCATATTATGTAAAATCATGATCTAATTAATGAATTATTTATGAAATAGATATATATATATATGTTTACTCTAAACTGGAGTTGCTGAGAATGTGGGTTCTTCTAGTCTACAAGGAAATTGTATGTGTCCCTAATTAAAATCCATCCTGAAGGAGCAAAAGTGATATTAAACCCTCAACCACCAGAGGAAAGGAGGAATGAAAGGAGGAATGGCTGCACCTTGCATAGACAGGAAAATTTTCATGGACAGGAAACCAAGCCACAGTTCACAGACCTCATCAGAACCAGCCATGTGAGTGGCTTTGTGGGAAGATGCCTACCAGGCAGGAGGTCCATGGTCAAGGTTCTTCCAAATCTCACCAAGATGGGAGAGAAGAGTTTGGGAATTGTCCCCCCTCATAAAAAAAATAAAAATCCAGAATTTACTATGTTTCTGCAGTGGATTACAAGTGCATTTTTAAAAAGATGCAGAATGTGTGTTGATTTTTATCTAGGGTTGTTCTGTTGAATTTTGCTGAGTGCAGCATTCATCACCACTGACAGTCCTGAGTAAGTTCACAGAATATACATTCCCATTCCCGAGAATCCGACTGCATCTTCCTGAAACGAATCCTCCTTCATTTCTTATAAATACCAGCTTTTTCACTCTGCTCGAAACGTGGACTCTTCTCTGACTCCTGCTCAGCAGCCTTGGCGTTGAGACAGTTACTGTATACATATAAGGGGAAAGGGACGCTGTCGCTGCCGGAGACTCTGCTCCCCAGGGCTCCCAGTGGTTCTGCTTTATCTCAGCCGAAGCGTGAGGTCACAGAGGAATCTCGCCATCACTCACGGAGACCACGTCCCTATAAACACCAGCGAGCTCACAAGCTTCATACAGACCCACGCCGCTTTAACCATCTACAAGCACATCTTCTGGGCATCTATACATGATGTTCACAGTGTTTGGAATGTTCTACTTCAAACATACATCACCTGCCCAGCACTTATTATAGTAAATAATACTATATAATAACGAAATAAATAAATAAAAAACTTATTATTATGATTACTAAAAATAATAATATTGCAACTGTTGTAATTATTGTATTATTAATTGTGTTATTATTATTAACAATAATGTTGCTGCGTTTATTATTATTATAAATAATAACAACAATGCCATTTTCATTATTGTTTTTGTTTTGTTATTATTGTTTTTATATTATTGTAATATAATAATGCTAGTTTTCAGTTGATTAAAAGTAATATTTTATGCAAAATATTTTATATTCTAATTGATAAAATGTAATGTCACTTTACATGAAATATAACATACAGAAATTAATGCAAACTGTGCTTTTAAGTCTATGATTATTTAAGTTAAAGCGTCTCAGTAATTTTACCCCATTAGAGTGTTTAATACTTTTTTACTCAAAATAAGTTTTATTTCCCAAAAAGATAATTAGATTCCCTTCTTTCATGTTTACAGGATAAGCAATTGCAGCTCAAATTCCTAACCATTGTGACTTGTCACATCAGGACCTGTCACTGTGGGAATTGGATATACAATGAATTAATCCATCAAAACATGTTGAGGTGGCATGATATCTCATACTGTGAAATGTCTTCCAAATGAGTCAAATGTTTAATTTGGCAACAGAAACATACATTTTTGGCTGATTGTTCCACTAAATACTGTGAAACTGAACTGAAATTAATGGTATATTTAACTTGGTGTTAATTAAAATGATTATCTAGTTCAGTACGAACCACATGGGGGCTAAATTGAATTCCTCCTTCCGCCACAAATTGTAGCAAAAGAAAAAAAAAAAAAAGCATTATAAACACTGCAAAGACAACCAAACCATTTCTCTTCAAAAGCATCCCATCCGTTCATACTTCTGTATACCAAACTGCCATATCCACAGACAAATGGAGGGAAGCATCTCTACAATTTTTTCCCCAGGTGTCAATGATCTGATGGTTATCAGAGGCGCGCAAGGAAAATGTGAGCTCAGCACTGGAGCGGCAGACGGAACAGTATAAACCCAAATAGTATCTAAAAGGCATTCCTTTGAGGACGGAGACTTTCTGCGTGGTGAAGACGCAGGTATCAGGGAAACCGACGACGAGAAAAATACGTGCAGCGGTTCGTGTCCCGGGATCAAGAGGTCTCTGGGGTCACTTGTTAACAGAAATTCCTTAAATGAGCAAAACTGAACAAACAGTTTTGCTGAGCGCCTGTTTGCTCTCAGAAATATGTAAACTAGGGGATTGTGAATAATTGAGTATTTATAGAACATTTCCTCAACATTCTGTCCTAAAACGCGTGTCTCTGTAGATGCAGAGATAAGCGTGTAGCGTATGCAGCCACTTGCAGTGAAAACCACGCATAACAATACTAAATCCGTGGCCACTTTATTAGCAACACCTCTGTTGTACCGACAGTCACTTAACGGTATACCTACTACAAACAAACGAAAAATTGTCTGATTATATTTTAATTGAAGTTATTTTCAAACCTGTATACAGTCAAACATGAGTGCAAATACACCAGTAATAATGTAATAATCAATGCATCACAATGCAGACGTGGACGATTCACTACACTACAAAACATAACTGATCAAATCATAATGACGGTGCATAAATATTCTAGTTATAAACTACTGCCGGTAGTGACAGCGTCAGCCTGATCTGAGTACAGCACCCCTCCGGGTAGGAGTTTGACCACGTCCTCTGAACGGCATATGAGTTTTTGCTATGCTTTGTAGCTTTGGCGTCAAGAAAAGTTGCATGCAGCATCTAGCCGACCAAACACTGGACACTTCGATTTGCTCCAATGGTCGGCTAAACGGTCGCCGTTCAATCTGCGCTCACCGGATGCCACGGACGCCAGAAAAACACCTGGTTTAGACGTCCGTATGAACGAAGCCTTAACTCTCATCTCACCGACATATTTGCAAACAAAATGTGAAGTAACGTAGAAAAATTGATGGGATGCACCGTGATGCATCGACAATCGAGGCATTGAGAATCGTAATCGAATCGCGAGACCAGTGAAGGTTCACACCTCTTAGAATACACACACAAGGACAGAAATGTTAAAAGGTTAACGCAAAAAAAGTGCTATATAAATCATATAAATGTAAAGACGTTGCCTTGGGGCATCCCTTGTAATGCAGTTACTGAGGTGAGGTGAGTGTCAGAGGCATTAGTGCAGACTGAATATGGCTCTCTTGGCCAACGAAAAGGCCTCAGAAACGTCCACACCACCTTTATGGGGCCATTGGGTCGGATTTATCCGGCATTGCTTTAGGCCCAAAAGATACAAAGCGCGGTCTTGCTGGAGTGGATGCTGAAGCTGAGCAGCGGCACAGGGCAGATTGGACAATATCCGCAGGCCGATTGCTCACCATCCGCATGCAGCAAAGCCCCGTCGACAGCCAATGCTTAAAATGCCAATAAGTCTCAATGTCCTCTTTGGCAAGCAGTGATGGCTCAGTAAGGAACATTGGCCTGGGCACTTGCGTAGTCATGGTCGTAGCTGTGAATGGGGCGTTGCCTAACTGAACCTTGGCTGTTTGAGAGTGTGCAAACTGAAGCTGTGCAGCTGTGTTGAGGGAGGAGCTGAACTGCTGCCAGACAGAGCTGATGTTTGTCGCCTGTGCTGATCATTGTGACTGGCTGATCAATTTTGACAGATGGCTGCAGTTCTTGGGCAGTGTTGCTCTGATAGATGAGCGGATGTGACATAATACATTGATGAAATGCATTTTGTGGACGAAATGACATGGTGGGTGCTGAAAATGAATAATTGAGTTTGATATCTGTGAAGAAAATCACATGATGACAAAATGCTACAAATTTTGTGTACATGAATAAGCGCTTGACACAGTGCCTTGTAGCGTTCCTCCCGGTTGTAGTTACAGAAACGAGATACACAATATCTACACAACACCATCTCACACACCACCCAAAACCATAGTGTCCAAAGCAGTCCAATGTCCATAATGAGAAGCGAATATAACCCAAACCCAATCATTTGAGATCAGGTTGGGTTGGGTCGGCTTGCGCGGTAAATGATATGTCATGACACTGTACACTAGGGGTGTTTATTGGAAAGGATCTCATGATACGATATGTACCACAATACATGGGTCATGATGGTGTACATATTATGAAATTCTACAGTTCACTCAAAATGTTAAACTTTATTAAATTTGCATTTTAACACACTGAATTAGTGGACACAAAAATGTCGTTTTATTTAGTCGTCCTCTAATAATCAATCTGAAGTCTCTTTACGAAATTCTGTCCCACAGTCTGATTTCCGTAGAATGCGGCATTTCGGTGTGTGCAAATAAGAAGGAGAGAGGTTGGATAAAGAGGAGAACGGCCTGTAGAAGTCGCAGAAATGACTTCATCAGCACCACGGGACGTGAAAGTCATGGGAAGTGATTGTCATTGTGAAACACTGCAGCACAGCACACGGTGACACAACGAAATGTGTTTAATAAACACCCTTAGTAGTGGGCAGCCATGAAAGTAGTGAGCAGTGTGTGGGGACGGTTCTTTGCTCGGTAGCACCTTAGTGTCACCTTGGTGGATCTTCTGATTACGGGGCTGCTTCCTTACCCGCTAGGCGATGCGTTTGAATAGTCGAAGATGCAAAAATGGATGCTGAGGAGGTGAAACGGTGGCTAGCCTCTGGCGATTACGTCTCATTTCCTTTCCCTCGTAGTCTAGCGCTAGTAGAGCACAGCTTTTGAAAAGCTGTACTTGTCGGGTCGGCCTCGAGTCGGGTCTGACTTTTTTATGCACGAATACAGGAGGCACGTAGCATGTTTGCTGTCTGCTGACGCCGTGCTGATTGTTAACTGACAGCACCGCTGACTGTTGGACTGATGTTATACGGCGGAGACGGAGGGATGATCATGCCGACCACGGCTCTTCCAGCGAAATGCAGCTGTGTGGAATAACGTGGCTCTGGCATGGTGCTGGGGGGACGACCGATGGCGCGCATCCATGATGATACCGTCCGAGGCCGCCGCTGTGCGCGCAGCGTGATTGATGCCGAGCGGCGGTGGTGACTGAAACCTGTTTGTTTTTCCTGCGGTGACTTCACGCGGACGCGCTTCACACTTGCTGTCCCCCGCCCCCGGGGCCACCGCGCCAAGAACGTAAACAGCAGCCGAGCCAGGCAGATACCCAGGGCTCAACGTGGCCGGCGCATGAACTTGCTCCAGAGCGACGAGCTTACCTGCCCGTTCCTCTTCTAGCACACGATTCCCATGATGCAACCTGTTTTGCTCATCAAATCATCAAAGCCCCGAGCTTGGAGGGCCTAAATTCTATCAGATGTAAACAATTTATGTGTCCAACAAGCGACTTTCAATTTCCCAAATACCACCTGTCCTTTTTTTCCAAACACAGGCCGGGCTGTACAGAGCCTCCATAAACACCTTGCAGGGCCGCTGAAACACACACACACACATATGACGCTGCCGCTGGATGCTGAGGATTGCAGGAGGAG
Organism: Denticeps clupeoides; assembly: GCF_900700375.1. Lineage (NCBI taxonomy): Eukaryota > Metazoa > Chordata > Actinopteri > Clupeiformes > Denticipitidae > Denticeps > Denticeps clupeoides. The sequence continues at coordinate 68,676 of NW_021629727.1, read as the reverse complement.
GCCTTTGAATTGTTTAGGACGGGTTTTTGAAGCACTTTTGCTTGTCAGTGTACAATGTTCATCCGCCAAAGATGTGCACTCATAAATAAATGCATACGACAGACCGCATTTATTACAATATGTCAGTACTCTGGCTGTGCACAATTGCAAACATGATTACACAATTTACGAAGCACACAGTCGTAGGTCATGAAGACTGTACGGAGTGTAAATGGAGTGTACAGAGTGTAAAGTCTGAAACGATCATAAAAAATCCAAAAGTAGAAAATTCCAGATCCTTCCAATAATCTTTAGGATGTAATCAATCAATGGGTAAAACAAGGACTTTCAGTCTTACGTTATGAAGGGAACTCTTTGGGCCTCATGTGTCTTTGGTGTGAGATTGTTCTTCTTTGGAGGCAGCCGGATGTTTTGTGCCCCGAGAGCTGGGAGGCCGATGCAGCGTGGCATGGGTGTTCCCTTTGCACTCATTATTTAATATTATAATGCACTGTGTGTGTGCAGGCTTTCTATCATGTCTTATGTTATGTATGCTCTAAAAATCTACACTGCAGATCATCTTTTACAAAAATCATACTAACTAAATTAAAACCACAATAAAGAGAACATATCAAATGTAGAAAGTTAGACATTTTACCATTTCATGAAAAATATTAGCTAATTTAACTAATTTGAATGAAAGGGACCCGGGGAGCAGAGTGTGGGGACAGCATCTTGCTCTGAGGGACATCAGTGGCACCTTGACGGTTTGGGATTTGAACCCACAACCCTTCATTTGCAAGTTACGAGCTTCCAGCCACCACTGCCCCCTAAGAACATCATCTGTCAGAATAGCACTTCAAGCAAAGAAGAAACTGTGCGTCCAAAGCTCATTTAATACCAATTAAAATGATTTTGGACAAATTTGAAATGTTAGACAACTGAAATTTGAAATGGACAATAGCACGGTTTCGTGGATGAACAGCCTTGCCACCCAGACCAGTGTGCTTCTTGCTGGACTGGTGAAGATGATCACACTACTGAACTCGGAATGAACTGTCACCAGTGGGCACGTGTCCTGGAGCTGTAAAAAAACCCCACTTCCCTACCCGCTAACGTGCCCACTTATCCAGTTCCTGTCCTGCAACTGTCCTTGGGGACAGCTGCGCTGTGAGAGGAAGGGACACGTGTTGCATGTTGCATAGCTGTCCTCCGTCATCTTCTTGTAGTTTTACACGAGGTTGGATTTCCCAGAATTCAGTAACACAAGCACTTCCTCATGGTTGAACATCGAAATCTCTGTTCTACAATGGTACAGATACACACACACACACACACACACACACACACACACACACACACACACACACACAGCTCAGTTGAAATGAATCTATTTCTGAGTCTGAGTGACGTAGTTCATACTTAACAAAATCAGTCCAATGAAAAGCAGTATTCAGTGTTGTGGCTGTACATTTACATTTACATTTACAGCATTTACCTGACGCCCTTATCCAGAGCGACTTACAGTCAGTAGTTACAGGGACAGTCCCCCCCCCAGAGTAACTTAGGGTTAAGTGTCTTGTTCAGGGACACAATGGTGGTTCATTGGCGAATGTGTTACCCACTAGGCCACTACCACCCTATTGCTGCATATTCCCTTATTCCAGGTATTAATTTTTTTATGCAGATTTACCTAAAGCCAAGGACACAGCATCTGAGCCCCTCTAACCCATCACATCCCCTCTCTCTCCCTCTTCTATGTCTGTCTGTTTCTATTCTTGGACGCACAACTTGACCCGGATGAAAGGTCATGGGAAATCCTCCGTGGCAGAATGGGTGTGTCCAGCGCTCAAATAATAAATCAGCAAAAAATTATTACATGTTACAGTCCCATGAACCGACATAACTTATCATGTGTGGCTCAGAGCAGCATTAAATATGAAGTTCATGCGCATGGAATTGTGCGGCACTTTTATTCGTCTTCCTTTGTCCTACTGAAGCAGTATAAAAATGCAGCGACTGAATTACACTTCTGTAAGCCGCTCTGTCATTTCTATCTTCTATTCATTCTGCACTTTTTAATAACCATTGTCTGAACAATCATTTGGCTTATTGTTATCATTGTTATTACTATTAATTATAATAATAATGATAATAAGTACCATAGCAATAACAATGTGAATTATATTAATTATATTATAGTTGCAGAAATGTTTATTATAATTTATTATTTTTTATTATAACCTTTGGTCACTGAACTGAAAGTTCATATATTGGAGAAGTGAAGTTTATAAGTTTAATAGTGAACTGTGGTTTTGTCTCTTTCTTGCTGTGTGTATCAATAAGGAAGCAAATGTGGCAGCACCGATCAAATCGAAGGCATCTAAAGAAGAACAGGGAGTTTTCTGGATCTGCTCGGGTACTGACCTTTTTTGAGGTGCGCTAGTCATAGCTTGAAGGGCACTGAGTGAGGACTGATCTGATTTGGACTGGTGCATGGATTCAAACCATCGTGTTTCTGCCAATGTCACAGAGTCGGTTCCTCTCTGAATGATTACATTTACAGCATTTATCGGACCCCCTTATCCAGAGCGACTTACAGTCAGTAGTTACAGCAACTTAGGGGTTAAGTGTCTTGCTCAGGGACACAATGGTAGTAAGTGGGATTTGAACCTGGGTCTTCTGGTTCACAGGCGAGTGTGCTACCCACTAGGCTATTACCACCCCATATGATGTTATGGTGCAAAGAGGTGCATTAAGTGGCATGAATTTATTAAACCGAAGATCATCGTCACCTTATTAGATCATCGGAACAGATTCTGCCTCATGCACTCAGACATTGAATCAGCGTTTAAATGAAAACTGACGCATAACCGATCCAGGCACCTTCTCTGCTCCCAAGCTCGCAAGTGGTGGTCCTCCTCCGCTCGGATGCCGGCGTGAAAGAGGAGCGGGCCGCAAGGAATCCAGTTAGCGAGAGCCGGTGTATAATCTGTCCACATTACTCGCATAAACACGCGCGGCGCGCAGACAAGTGACTGTCCCATTACTGGGCCGCGGGCCGCTGCGCCGACTTCCTGTGATGAAATCCACCCCGCGTGACCCCGGCCAAACACCTGGCCGGTTTACAGGACTCCAGATAAACACCCCGATTGTTTACAGGGGGTCCGGCTTGGTGTCACCATCCAAACCCATCCACATCTGAGCTCACGGACGAGGATATTTCCACTCGGCTCCGGCACGTTAGTCGTTCAGTGATCTAATGTAAACTCGTCAGTAAATTATTATAGTTATTATCAAATCATCATGCCATGAAATGAATGCTAATATAATAGAATGTAATCTGATCTCATATTAAAACTCATTTTAGAAAAGAGAACAAATGGTCCTCTTTGGAAAGTAAAAGCAGAAAATAGAAACATTATTTGGAACAAAAACTAACTACCGGAGAAATTCTTATGATTTTGTTATTGCAAGGAAAAAGAAAGAAAACCTACAACCATCTTTTAGAAGATTGTATAATTTCATCGTCTTATTTGAATACCGTTCCTGGGCCCCGGTCTTATCAGGACCGGGGTCTGGGAGGAGCAGCCACAGAGGCAGAGCTGCAGCAGATGCTCCTATTCACACGCAGAAAACACACTCACTCTCTCTCTCTCTTTCTCTCTCACACACACACACACACACACACACACACACTTCAAATCCTTTTCATTTTCTCCCCCGTGTTGGTGGCGAGCAGCAAACTTTTTTCCCCCCACTGGAGACGTTACTGGCTGGTTGTCAGGGCGACCCCGGCCAGGTGGCGGCGGGATGCGGCGTGGGCCGGCGGGCCACCTCAGGCAGAGCTGTGGGTAAATAGAGCCATGCCCACCAGGCACTGCCGCCGCCGCTGCGGGGCTTCCTCACTCCTGCTGCTGCTTCTCCACGTTGAGGTAGGAGCCTGGCGTGCTTTTCGTATTACCACAACGAGGCACCGTGTGATTCATGAGTCGCTTTTGTATTTCTAATAAAAAAAAAAAAAAAAACTTTAAGTAGCTACTCCCAGGAAAGAATTTATTGCAGCCATAAGAATCTCCTTGTGAGGATGTGACTGGTGCATATTTCTTCCAGCAGCTGACTTACGATGCAGAATCGTCTGTGTAACAATGCTCCATTCTGCATCATTACAACCTGCATAATCCTCATTTTTATTTGGTTAATATGCACTTCCTGATTATTTGGCTTTAATGGTCTAATCTGTGCACTGCTTTTGTAATTACAATCTACAGGTATTTTGTTACCTGGTATAATTCAAAAAGGGAATACATGACGGATTATTCATTGAAATGGAAGTACGTTTAAAACAGTTACAGCTCATTTCTATTAGTGAAATTAGTAAATCTCAGCTTCGCTGGCACGTACCGTAACTGGCCTCAAGTGATACTAATTTCATTTTCATAAAAGGAATTTGGGCATTTTTCATGAAAAGTGGTTTCGGGGCCATCTTTTGACGAACACGGCAGGAACCCCCTCAGGAAAGTGATATTTTTATTGGCTTTAAATAAAATATGCCCCCCCCGATGGCGCAGTTCGTTACCGAAGGCCTGAGTGCTTACAGTACCAAAAGTCGTAAATCAGACTGTAAACATCACTTAAACAAATCTCTGTCGAGTTTCAGCCATTTCATCCTGAGTTAATGATTGTTTATTATATATCTGTGCTGGTTATTACATTTTTGCTTTGTTAAATAACGATGTTATCCTGTCTTTTTCTGTGTATGTGGGAAATGTTTGAAGGCGATGGGCTCTAAGCTTGGTGACGTGATCAGCAAACGGAAGGAATACTGGGGAATTTGCAACAGGACCTTACTGGCCGCCAGTTACCCTGAGACCGGTGAGGAACGGACTCCGCGTCCCCCCCGCTCGGACTTTGCTGAGCTGTTGCCGCGGTAGCGCAGGCTGACGGCGGCGTTGTGTTTGGCAGGAGTTTACTGCAACGGCTCGTTTGACAACTTCGCCTGCTGGCCCCATTCGCCGCCTGGGAATGTGTCCGTCCCCTGTCCCTCGTACCTGTCCTGGGCTAAACAAGGTCAGAGTAAAATGTTACCCTTCACAGCCCGAGAGAGCTGAGTGGAGACCAGCTTCCTCTTCTCAGCTCGTTTATGGTCTGTATGGATCCACCCAGCCGTGGGCTCCAGGGTGGTCAATCGATGTCAATTTTGAGCGTAACTCCACCCACAAGCACCTGATGGGGTGAAGCAGAATCTACCTCAGCACCGAACTTTCAAACAATTTCAGCACGTGCAATCATCACTATGATGTTCAGTATATTACTATTATTATTATTATTATGTTGTTACAGTGCAGATTTATGGCATTTATCAGACGCCCTTATCCACAGCGACTTACAATCAGTAGTTACAGGGACAGTTCCCCCTGGAGCAACTTAGGGTTAACTGTCTTGCTCAGGGACACAATGGTAGTAAGTGGGATTTGAACCTGGGTCTTCTGGTTCATAGACGAGTGTGTTACCCACTAGGCTACTACCATCCCAGATATTTAATTTTTCTCCTTCTCCTTCAAGACGTCAAGACATCACGTCCAGCATGAATACAGTATTTTAATAGACACTTTGTGTGTGGATGCCTGGAGCTTCCTGTCTTTTTCCAGATGGCGCAGGCAGAGTTTACAAGGAATGCCTGTCCAGCGGGAGCTGGCGCGCCCGGGACAACTCGAGCGAGGACTGGCGAGATGACTCGGAGTGCAAAAACCTGCTGGTCATCACAGACGAGGTGATCCAGCACCTACGCGCGTGACGCTGGCGTGTTTCTGGCGGGGGGACGAGCTGACCGGCGCCCTGCCCTGTCCTGTCTCCCTGTCAATCAGGAGGAGAAAATGTTCCAGTTCTCTGTGCTGAGGGTCGTCTCCATGGTGGGATACTCGATGTCTTTCTCGTCCCTCTCCATCGCCATGCTTGTCATGGGCCTGCTGAGGTGAGTGGGGACGTTTAAAGGGGAATCTGGAACATTATGTCATTCCATGATATTTCAAAGCCTATGAAACACTTTCAATTTAACTCAACAAACATGCAGAATGAATCTTGTCTCAAATTAATTTGGTGAATCCGGTCCTTATACACACTGTATATTAAACATGTAGACGTGACGAGTTATTGCCCAGCCACGAGGGAAAGCGACGGTCTGACCGATATTCCCTATCACAGTGGGAGAGCCGCGATAGAAGGCATGGCGAGTCCGAAATACATCGATCCCGATCAGCATTCACAAGCCTCGTGACATTCTAAACGTTCCAACGGTGCACACCAGGCCGGTGTAAACAATGCCCTTATAAGGAAAACACACCGGGCCACTGCCAAGGAGATAAAAACACCGGCACGTGCAGGAAGACATGCCCTCCCGCCTTTTTAATATCAGTTATTTCAGGTTAATTAAGACAGAAGGGGAGAAGGGGAGATGATTGTATTTTACATCTTCTTCCCTCAGTTCAGTTCATTAACGGTAACTTTGGGGTTACAGTAATGCAATTATGTCCATTATGTTCCGGTTCTAACTTCATGTACATTGATGGGATCATTTCGTAGGTTACAGTACAGAGGAGAATTAACTGGATTTTTTCCCCACACGGTGATCAAATTCCATTCAACTCGATCCAATTTGATTTTAATCAGGACGTAAACTTTGTGCCTCGCAGGAAGCTGCACTGCACCAGGAACTACATCCACATGAATCTCTTTGTGTCCTTCATGCTGAGGGCGATGGCGGTGATCACAAAGGAGGTCATCTTACAGGCGATGCACTCCAGCCTGACCAGCGACGCCGGCGGCTGGAACAGCTACTCCGACTCCGTGGTACGGCTCTCTGCGGCCCTGCTGTCTGTCTGCTGTGTGTGAGGGACGTGTCCATGTTCACGTGAAAACCAGAGCGTGTCCCCTGCCCCCCACCCCAGACCGCGCTGCTGTGCAAAGGCTCCAGGGTGGCCATGGAGTACTTCGTCAGCTGCAATTACTTCTGGCTCCTGGTGGAGGCGATCTTCCTGCACACACTGCTCTTCACCACCGTGCTGACCAAAAGACGACTGTTGCAGCGCTACATGCTGATTGGCTGGGGTGGGTCTTCACACGTTCAGCATGGTCTATCGCATCAGCAAACGTTCACAAAAAAAATAATAACATAAATGCTTTATTAAATTTTTTATTTTTTTTTTAAGGCACACCAATCTTCTTTGTGGTACCATGGCTAGTTGCAAAAACATTATATGAAAATGAGGAGTAAGTATTTCCCGTCCACCTCTCACCTCTTTTGACTAATGCATACTTGGCGCATACTGATCAAAAAGTTAAAATAAATTACAGAGCAACTAATGCATTTTAATAACTGTACAAAACAGAAGTCCTTATTTTTTTTATTCTCATTATTCTCTTATTATTATCATGTTACAAAACGACAAATTTTCTTTTAGTTGCCTCCGTCAGGTATAATATATTTGGCTGATCAAATTAAAAAGTACAATTCGGCCTTTCGGCGTGCATTCTATTAATATTTTTTGCCGTTGTCATTCGGGTCATGAGTTATTATTGTGATCTTTTCACTATTACAACTTTAACCTCACGCCACACATTTAATACCAACATCATTCATTTTACATGATATACATGAAGGCCAATGAAACTCATACAGTCCTATGTCAAGCACCCTCCAGAGAAGTTCATTTACTGCTTAAAAAGAAACGCACACATTTTTACCTGCACAGGGCCAAGCACACACTCTTATAATTTCATCATAATACTTTATAAGAAAAAAGTGATCATGATTGTGACTATTTTCACCAGCTGCTGGAGCAACAGTACTAGACTCATCTGGTGGATCATCAGAGGACCCATCACATTAGCAGTGCTGGTGAGTAGAACATGTCACCTGACAGCCCATATCGGACATTTGCAGTTGCTTCACCACAACAGACATCTGTCACACTGATTTTGCAGCACCGGCAGGCCGGTCATGAGCCGTCATGTGATCAGCATTGCGAGCGGTCACGCGCTGTCACGGTTTTCCTGTGAAACTGGGCCGGTTATGGATCTCAGTTCAGCACAGAAACTGAACTGGACCCTAAAAATGCCATTTTGCACGGAGAGTTCAAAAGCCTGCAGAATGTGAATGTGGCTGTTTAACCCCTGCGACCACAGGGACAAAACTCACTCAGCTGGATTGTGGCTGGAATTTTAGATTTGATTTTGAGACAATCTAACCATTAATGCCCTATTATTAAGCCCTTTGTTCAGATCAATCTGTCCACCAGCCCAATATGCTTAATCAATCATCTCAAGACACTGGCTTCTATCAACATACAGTACAGGCCGAAAGTTCGGACACACCTTCTCATTCAATGTGTTTTCTTTATTTTCATGAGCATTTACGTTGGTAGATTCTCACTGAAGGCATCAGAACTATAAATGAACACATGTGGAGTTATGTACTTAACAAAAAAAGGTGAAATAACTGAAAACATGTTTTATATTCTAGTTTCTTCACCCTTTGCTCTGATTACTGCTTTGCACACTCTTGGCATTCTCTCGATGAGCTACATACAGTACAGGCCGAAAGTTCGGACACACCTTCTCATTCAATGTGTTTTCTTTATTTTCATGAGCATTTACGTTGGTAGATTCTCACTGAAGGCATCAGAACTATAAATGAACACATGTGGAGTTATGTACTTAACAAAAAAAGGTGAAATAACTGAAAACATGTTTTATATTCTAGTTTCTTCACCCTTTGCTCTGATTACTGCTTTGCACACTCTTGGCATTCTCTCGATGAGCTCTTGAATGCGTTCCCAGAGGTGTTTAGCACTTGTTGGCCCCTTTGCCTTCACTCTGCGGTCCAGCTCACCCCAAACCATCTCGACCGGGTTCAGGTCCGGTGACTGTGGAGTCCAGGTCTCCACTTTTTGTTAAGTACATAACTCCACATGTGTTCATTCATAGTTTTGATGCCTTCAGTGAGAATCTACCAACGTAAATGGTCATGAAAATAAAGAAAACACATTGAATGAGAAGGTGTGTCCAAACTTTTTCCTGTACTGTATGTCTGAACTAAATGAATGAATGTTTTCTTACATGGAATGAAGGTCAAGCTCTTGTTATGCTAGTTTTAGGGCAGTGAACAGCCTGACTGAATATTTCTTCATATTGTCTAGATCATTTTTTACATTTTCCTAAAAATTTTGAAACTTCTGCTGTCGAAGTTGAAAGCTGACCAGGTGAAATTTACAGACTACAGATACAGGTGAGACATCCACCCTGCAGAAATGTGCTGATTTTGCTGGGTGTGCTGAGCGAAAAAGGTCCTTTTGTTAAATGTGCAGCTTAGCGCGAGCCACACTGGTGCTGATTCCTCTGCTGGGGATCCATGAGGTGGTGTTCGCGCTGATCATGGACGAGTACGTGGAGGGGAGACATCGCTACGTCCGCAACTTCATCCACCTGACACTCAGCTCCTTCCAGGTGATCCAATGAAACACAAAAAGTGTCTCACAAATTGAAAATATCACAACAAAGGATCCCATTTCAAAACAGGGAGCAGGTTATAAGACCTGGCAGGAATTCTGGAATTTCAGCGTCCTGTCTGCATCCAGGAAACCTGCGCATCCTCATTTGAAGGAGTCACTGGGTGCCAATTAAGGCCAAGGTGAAATATGACCTGGCAAGTAATTGCAAAATAAATATCAATTTGTGTGTCCCATTTTGTGATTAGTGATTTGAGAAATGAGGCCATCGTTAATGAGAAGGCCTTATAACAATAGTGTTACTGACATTGCTTAATTAAGATTTTAGTTATGTTATTAGCTATTGTGTTACAATGACTCCCCCTGCTGGTTCGGGGGTCAAGCCACTCAGGGACAAGTCGTCCCGGCTTGCTCCTGGAAATCGTGTGCTGGAAGAAATCCCTGCACATTTATGAAGCATGTTTACTGTAAGAGTTGAAGAATTTTCATGAACACGACATTTACATCGCAGACATGGAAATAGCGAGTTGTCATTTTCTACACAAAAGCAGAATTATGTCAATATAAAAAAGCTTGTTCAACCAAGCTTTTTTTTGTAGACTTGAAGGTTTTTTTCCCCCGCACATCTATTCATTCCTCTGTATACATTTCCAGGACTCATCTGAATTTTTTCTTTTCACTTTTCCCATGTGATCAGCAGCAATTAAATCAAAGTCAAGCCTGAAGTTATCAGATTTGGAACATTTTACATTTACATTTACGGCATTTATCAGACGCTCGTATCCAAAGTGACTTACAATCAGTAGTTACAGGGACAGTCCCCCCCTGGAGCAACTTAGGGTTAAGTGTCTTGCTCAGGGACACAATGGTAGTAAGTGGGATTTGAACCTGGGTCTTCTGGTTCATAGGCGAGTGTGTTACCCACTAAGATCCTTTCTCTTTCGTGATTTGCCTCTGACAATCCGGACCAGTGAAAAGTTCTCATTCTCAGCTTCAAATAACTCTGTTTAGAAGTGGTGTGTTTCCGACTGGCTACAACTACAGTCTTCACAGATTAGACCTGATATGTGTGTTGGTCAATCCTGCTATCGCACTTTTGAAGCTAAAGTCAACCACGATAACAGGAATTTAAACAGTGTGTAGTTTTGATACGCTAATTGATAAGGCTAATTCCACCATGCCTTGCCTGGTTTTCATAAGTAGATATCAACCACAAAAAATGCATAATGTCTTTGCATCGTCTGTAAAATGCATATAGGGCCTGCTAGACTGCGAGTCTCGAGACCATCAGCTCTCCGCTGATTTAACTGAACCACAATGGAAGCACTTTGAGCTGATTGGATGAAAACTGTAGACAAGCATGCGTGTTGTATTTGTCGTCCCCATAGATCTGTGTGTTGGATGAAGCGTCACTAAAGCCTGCAATGTCACTTGATCCCATTTTTTGGTCTGTGTCATGGTAACGCCACAATATTTTTCATGTCTCAGGGGTTCCTGGTAGCCGTGCTCTACTGCTTCGCTAATGGCGAGGTGAGATTGTAACCAGCTTCGTACTTTCCCGGTGCCCGATGCTGTCGCTATGGTGACGCTCTCTGCTCGGTTGGCCCAGGTGCAGGGGGAGCTGAAGAAGCGATGGCAGCTGTTTCGCTTAGCTCGTCGCCTAGAGGTGCACAGCTGCTGCCACAGGATGCGGCCTGGAATCCTGCAGAGGTGCCACCCCGGGCACCCTGGTCACACCTTCGCGCAAAACGAGCTGGGCGGGGCCGGCGTGGACCACGCCCGCCCACAGACAGAACCGATGGCGGTCCAGTCAGCAGGACAGGTGCAGCAAGGGCACGGCCGAAAAAGCCTCTCCAGCAGCGATGGTGAGATGACCCTCGGGGAGACGATGGAGGAGATCCTGGAGGAGAGCGCCTTCTGACCCTCCACTGCACAACTACAGATGTTCATATGGAATGTGAATAGTGACTCTTAATATGGGATCATCTGTGCACTGTGGACAGTGTAACGTGCACACACACACACAAAAAAGCACAGCATTGTGACCAAATATTCATCAGCGGTCACTGAACCAAATATAGCAAAGTGGTGAAGCACCACAGGGACATGGCAGCTGTACAAAAAAATCCTGAGCCAAACGTGAGGTTACACACCTAAACCATGGTCAGTAGAGGTCAGTCGCTAACAAGGAATGTGTGTGAGTACGCTGCCTTTTAGTCTGTGTATCGCATTTTACCTGCTTCTTTATTTTGCACAATAAGTCAAATGAAACGTATAATGTACTTCAGGGAAGTACAAGGAAGCACCGTGGACAAACGCATTCCCCTTGATGAACCATTTTATTGTGTTGCACATTTAGTAATTGTAATAAATAATATAAGAGAAATTAGTGCTGTTTCACATCAGTCAGAGCAAAGGGTCATGAAGCCTTCTTATGAGCTGCATATTAAATAGTCGTGCATTATGTGGCGTCTGTGGTTCCGCCTTCTGCTAATGTACTTGGTCTCCAGTTCAATGTTAAAGGGAAAGTGCTATTAAATAACTGTTCTGTGATATCATTAAAATGAATAAACTACGGTTACAAAAAAAAAAGGGTCCCTTACATATTGTTTTCATACAAAGTTATTGTTTCTTGATTTTTAGCTGCTCCTGGACTTTCTGTGGTTCATCAAATTGGATCAGTCGGAGGACGTGCTCATTTTCCATGACTCCCTGAATGAACTCGCCCTCGGTTATCCTGTCTGAGAAGACAACGAACATTCGTCATTTCTTTTTCCAGTTACATTAACCATTTCAGAACCAACCATTCCAGAAATTTCTATCACAACCATTATGACAAAACTCTCCCTCACAAAACTTTCACACCCCTGCCAGTGTGTAGTAGTGTATTATTATTGCATTAGAGACTGAAATGATCAATTTCTTAGGTTCTGTTCTGTAGGTTGTCCCATCATATATGACATAAATTGTCATATTCCAATTTAAATATGGAATAATACACACATCAGTCGGAACAACATATACAGGAACATTACAGGTTTAAAATATGTAAGTATTCTTAAATAAATACACATTGTTTCTGTGTTGGCCGATGATCCCTGCAGAGCCCAGTTAAGGTTGCTAATGCGGGCCTAAGCAGATCTGGGGCCAGAATCCCAAAAACCTCGTCATGCTACTTGATTAAGGAGGAATACCATTTTCCTGCTTTCCAAAAAAGGCCCAGATCTTGTCTGCTCTCTTCTCAGGAGTGTTCTCATCATCAGGGAGATTCATCTGAGCTTCTTTGGAGATCATATTAAAAATTGACTGGAAAAGATGGAAGAGCACAGTGCCGTTTAACACTGGTGCACGCAGTCTGTTCAGAAGCAATAAAGATAAATAACTGTGATAGAAGTCTCACCTTGACAATCTCCTGGATCTCATTCTTTGTGATGGAGCCGTTCCTGTCCACGTCGTAGAGGGCGAAGGCCCACTCCAGCTTCTGCACCATCATCCCACAGGAGGTCAGGTGCAGTGCGATGATGTACTCTCTGAAGTCAAGTGTGCCATTGCTGTCAGAATCAAAGCTGCGGAAGACGTGCTGGGCGTAGGCCTTGGGGTCGGCATCTGGGAAGAAGCTGGCGTAGATGGCCTCGAACTGCTCCTGGCGGATGTGCCCGCTGGGGCATTCCTTCAGAAAGGTCTGGTACCACGTGTGCAGCTGCTCCTCGGTGTACCTGGTGCTCAGCTTCAGGTCCTCCAGCAGCTCCTTAGACAGGGCACAGCTCTTATTGTTACCCATGTTCCTTTTGGGTGGCCACAGATGATCTCCTGGAGATGGGAGACAGGTCACAGAACCTCTCCCCTCATTGATGAAGACAAGCAGTGGGCTCTTATTTAAAGCCACACATTCCCAGGATTAGGGGGTGCCTCTGATTTGATGAAGTTTCTCAGCAGGACATCTAGCTTCATTCTCACCATATCGTACCAAACAATAGGCTTAGTTTCCTCAGGGGGTCTCCTGATCTTACCTAATACCTTCTGATTGGATTGCTATAGGGCACTAAACTAATAATATTAACACCAGTCTGGACAATGCACCAGTTTAAGGTGCGCATGAAAACACTTGGTCACATGTAACATGAGAAGAAGGAAGTGAGATGCCCAGGTCTGCTGGGGAACCTTGGGGCCTGAATTCTGGTAGACGTGGGGGTGCCAATGCCACTGTTGGTTCCAGTGGTGGCTTAGCGTGTAAGGAAACAGGCCTGTTATTGGAAGGCTGTCAAGGTGCCACTGAGGTGCCACCGAGCAAAGCACCGCCCCCACACACTGCTCCCCGGGCACCTGTCAGGGATGCCCACTGCTCTCCAAAGTTGATGGTTAAAAGCAGAGGACACGTTTTGTTGATGGTGAATGTGTATTAAAGTGGACTTAATAATTGACACTGGGATGTGTCTGGGATTATAACAGAAGGCCAGAGTGAACAGACAAAAGACACCTGCACCAACGTGACAGTCCGTCCAGAACTTTGTTTTAGGAACGTGACAAAGAATGGGGGCAGTGGTGGCCTAGCGGGTAAAAGGAGCAGACCCGTAATCAGAAGGCTGCCACCGAGCAAAGCACCGTCCCCACACTTTTGTTGTGTCACCATGTGCTGTGCTGCAGTGTTTCACAATGACAATCATTTCACTTTCATTTATGAGCTCAATCAGTCCCAGCTATAAAAAAAAAAAAAAAAAATGAGTTGGCCCCACAAGTTTTTTCTAATGATGCTGGGTTTGACAGCATATAAAACCACCATGAATTCAGAGAACTGGACATAAATACAGTATTTTAATTTAGAGCTATCAAAAATTGACTCTCTCTCTCTCTCTCTATATATATATATATAATTGGTAGAAATCAGTGTTATCCTGTTACTAATATTTATAATCATATCCACTTCGTCTGAGAACCGTGTATCTGTGACCTGTACGTGTAGTACACGTGTAGCGTCTTATAGCGTGAGTAAATCTATTCATAAGCGTGGCTTGATCCCGTGCACCTATAAAAATGCGCCATGCGGAACACTGCCGCCATTCCCAGTTCCCGGGCGGCAGTTGCGTGTTGCGTGCGGCGGGGACGGCCATGGACGGAGCTCCGGATCGCGTCGGCTACATCACGCGGCTGCAGTCGTTCAGCGCCTGCCACCGTCTGCACAGGTGACTGCGGGCTTGCGTGTTCTTCACGTTGCTTCCTTTACAGCCGCCGCTGCAGGCGCGGCGTGGGCCCGTCTCGACGCGGCGCAGAGGCGCAAGAGCCGCTACGGTAGCGAGACCCGCTGCGCGGCATTGTGGGAAATGTAGTTTATCCGCGGGGCGCGCTGGCGACTTGCTTCCAACCTTTCATGAAGTAATGTGTAATACTATTTAATATGTACTCGTTCTGTTTCTGTATTCTCATTAGCAACCACTTAAGCGACGAGGAAAACAGGAGGGTTTTTGGCAAATGTAATAACCCGAACGGCCATGGCCACAACTACAAAGGTTTGCATCTGAAATGCCTTATTGTTTCACTCACGAGGTTAACAAAATAGTTCCTTTAATATTTTGTAGTTATCCTGTTACTAATTTATAATAATGGGTAGAAATCAGTGTTATCCTGTTAAACATATTTATAACAATGGGTAGAAATCGGTGTTATCCTGTTACTAATATTTATAATCATGGGGGTCTTATTCATTATTTATAAGTGGCATGTTGTTGTGAGTTATGATTAAGTGAATAAAGTGTGGTATGTAAACTGACTGACAAACTATTTTAAATGTGTTGCTTTTTGCAGTGGAAGTCACAGTACGAGGAAAAGTAAGTTCAACTGATTCTACATAGTAAGCACAGAAAAAAACTGTTCAAACCACCCAAAATACTCAATTCTTCAATCCTTTCTGCCTCCAACAGATTGACAGGAAGACTGGTATGGTGATGAACCTGACTGATTTAAAGCACTATATTGAGGTAAAAAAAAATCTCTAATTTCTAAAATTCTAATTGATCGAGGTACCGAAGCTCCCCGGGCTTCTTTCATGCTGCTCACCAAGGATGATGGTTAAATGCAGAGGAAAAACAAGAAAGCCCTCTGGAATGGAAGGGCGAGACGTTGTCAAGGATTCGTAACAAGTCCAGTTGCCACTGAAATAACCTTCTTTTTAGGAGGACCTTCACAGATAAATGCAGAGGACACATTTTGTTGTCACGGTGGGCTGTGCTACTCAATCTCACAATCTCACTCAGTATAAACTCAAGGAGTACAGCGGTGATAGTAAAGACATGGCACTAGGGGGACATGGCGTCACCATGCTGGCCCTCATCACAGTCATGCAATAAAATGCTGGACAGTTACAGTCACTGTAGTCCTGATGATGACAGACAGCAGAAGGTTTGGAAGGTCTCAGAATCATACAGTATAATCAAATTAAATGTGCATTCTATGTCATTTAGGAAGCAATCATGAAACCACTTGATCACAAAAACCTGGATAAAGATGTGCCTTACTTTGCAGACGTCGTCAGGTATGATTTAAACGTGTTCATTGTCCCTTCATCACGTGACTAAGGACTTTGTGTCCTTAACACCCAGTGGTTTCTCTTTTCTTTCAATGCAGCACAACTGAAAACCTGGCGGTGTTCATTTGGGACAGCATGGCCAAGCTTCTCCCCACTAATCTCTTGTACGAGATTAAGGTGCATGAGACCGATAAGAACATTGTGGTTTACCGCGGGGAATGAAAGCGAGGCAGAAGGTCCCGGGAGGACAGCCGGGGTGGCGGGGTTAATCATCTCATGTCCAGGCCAGGGTCCAGCACGCAGACTGAATACATGGAGGGATCAACAATTTACCAAAATGATGATTGTGTGACTGTTACCCAGCAATTAGTTACTAGAATTTAGAATTTTTTTTCTTCCATTTCAAAGGTTTGTAACCAATGTTCCTCATTGCTCTATTGTCCTACAGGTTTAAGGTTCAGCCCTAACCACCCACCCCCCCCTTCAGGACCCAGATCTGTCTGAATGACACTAGATGACGAAGTGTGTTAGGCTATAGTTGAACTTTAAACCTGTAGCGTGGTAGATAATGGTGCAGAGGACTGGACGTGGACGTTTTCATTCCAGCCATGGTTTTAAGATTGTTCACATCCATATAGTGTGTTCTGCAGGCGGTTGGGATGAAAACCTTCTCACGGCTTTTTGTTTCTTAAAGTTACCCATCTTGTTACGTGAACATTTTGCCAATGTTGCAAAAAGGCAGTTGTTACTTTATACTTTTATTGTCTTCATTTAGAAAGGGTGAGTTACAGAAATTCAGGACCAAACCCATGCAGATGAGTGCATGAAGAGTCAGTTTTTGTGGATGAACAAAACGAGTTCTGTGTGCATTTGACCACTGCAGTGCCTCTTGATTACTGGGTCCATTTCAGTCCATCAGCGACACCAGCAGTCATGCTTCTGCATTTTCTTCTAAAGGTTTTGCTTTGTCTTTATGGTGAGAATGACCCAGTTTTAATCCCAAAATCACTTTGTCCACCTTGTTATGTTTCTGTAAATTTTGTCATTGTTCATCCATAATCATGAATGATTAACCATTATTACATTTTTTGCTTTTTAACTATACAACTAATCATTAATATAGTTTTTTTATTGAACAATGATGCATATATATTTTGTTCCAGCAAAGTTGTTGCTGAAATCTGAGAATGAGCTCAGATTTTGCTGTCCACAAGAATTACAAAAAAAAAGAAGATAAGGACTTTAGAGAAAATGACAGAGGTTAGTAATTATTAGGATTAAATTTACATTTACAGCATTTATCAGACTTCCTTATCCAGAGCAATCAGTAGTTACAGGGACAGTCCCCCCTGGAGCAACTTGGGGTTAAGTGTCTTGCTCAGGGACACAATGTTAGTAAGTGGGATTTGAACCTGGGTCTTCTGGTTCATAGGCAAGTGTGTTACCCCACTAGGCTACTACCACCTTGGATTATTGACAGGCTGTTTTGATCAAATATACTGTTACATCAGCAAAAACGTGTCTTCCCCAGGTTGGGCTGTTCTTTTTCTCCTTTTTTTCGGCTGCTCCCATTAGGGGTCACCACAGTGCATCAACCGTCTCCATTTGCACTAGTCCTCTGCATCTTTGTCTTCCGCACCAACCACCTGCATGTCCTCTCTGGGGGCATCCAATAAAGGTCCCCTACGCACCTATTTTGATGATGTTATGCCCTGTACATGAAGTGATTTGCAAAGATTTGAATTTTGATATTGAGGGACATTGTTTTTAAAGTATTCTACAGTCTGCAGTCAGAAAGGTCCAACATTGTCAGTCCATCATACCAAGGCTGTTCTTTGGAATCAATAAAACCTAATGAGTAGGTCTGTGATTGAATGAATAATTTTTCTCTAAGCATACAGTCACTATCACTCCCTCCTGGTAATACACGACACTGTGGTTCATCAGCCACAGATGGATTTATTCCTTCGTTACACATCTCCGCCAAGCCACCATAAAATCCACCGTCAAACCGTCATTACATAAATGTACAGAATGATCAACATAAATATAACAAATGAACATTTAAACTAAAGTTGACAAATGCACAATGAAACAGAAACACAGTTAAACGTACCTCGCTGGCTGCACGTAACCGTGAGGGAATAAGTTCGCTTTAGAAACAAAAACTTAACAAGAAACACTTCCAACTTCTTCTTCCTCTTCTTTACAGCTTACTTATTTAATCTTCTTTATGCCTTCTTTAATTTACGGCTTCTCCTAGCTTATTAACCTTTTTTTGTGTCACTTAAAGGTGACTGTGTGCAACACGGAATGAAACTTGGTTCCTACCCATAAAGGAAACAATGTTTCTAAAATGAAGAAAATAAATAAACACAATAAATTAAACAAACTGACATAATTTACATTTATGGCAGTTAAAGTTACCATGAAGGGATGTATGTGGGCTTTGGGTTGGTGGTACTTTTCAAAGAGCATAAAGAACACTGTCCACATCATCCACTGGCAAGTCTAATTCCCATAAATATCAATAAGTTTTGGGTACCCATGGCCCTGTCAAAGTGTGGTGTAACCTCTAGGTTGATGCTGGTCATGTGACCCAGGGAACGTGGAAGCAGTTTTTCTCTGGGGTTGGGGGACTGTGAACTGCCAGCGGTGACGTGGGCGCTGGAGGAGTGGCGACATTGGCACCAAGGCGGTGACACCCCCTTTCTGGTCTGGGTCGACCATCAGAACCTGATCTC
Organism: Denticeps clupeoides; assembly: GCF_900700375.1. NCBI lineage: Eukaryota > Metazoa > Chordata > Actinopteri > Clupeiformes > Denticipitidae > Denticeps > Denticeps clupeoides. The sequence goes on along the minus strand of NW_021629727.1, from coordinate 49,927 downwards.
CATACGGAAGGCAAAACAACTGCACCCCCATCAGGTCTCCGACTTACCTCCTTTTGAACATGTTCCCATCCTCCCGTCCAGCCGCATCGTGGGGCCCCCCCTCAGGTGCAGAATGCTCAGGCCTCTGACCCAGGACCCAAACAGTGTTGGCCAGCAGTCCTGCAGTCGGGCTACTCGTCCACCCTCTCTGGGCACCCAGGCTGACTGCGGACCCAGTCCTTCATCCACCAGTCCTTCATGGAGGTGGCCCTCCATGACCAGGGATGTCCGGTCCTATGCCCATGACATGTGTGCCCATGTGGATCCTCGCCGCCACCCGCTGCTCGGCCAACCAACACAACCGGCGGCACCTGTGTCCGCTGCGTTTCTCATGCTTTATTGGACCATTCCAGATCCTCAGCCGTCTCACTCCAGTCATCTATCATCTTTCATCCATCTTCCATGTAAACCGTCTCAAACCCTTCATCTCCTCCTCTCTGCATCCTCCGGATCCACCGCCACCCCAGATCATTGGCGACAGCCCTTGAGGAGGGGGTACTGTTGTGTGATGCCAGTCACGTGACCTAGGGGACACAAAAGCAGGTAATGCGTCCCGGATATAGGCTGGAGGAAATCACTCCGCGTCCTTTTATCGTCGTCACCCACTAGAGACACCAAAACCAACCCAAGCCCGGTCCTTTAACCTGTTCCTGTCTGCCATCCTGCCCTCCTCTACTGTTCTGTTTAAACCCGGTAAAGTGAGGGTCCACAGTCGTGGGTGTGCTGTGCAAGATGGTAAACTGGTGGAGACTCAGTCTCCGTTGCGTCATTCTGCACTGGGCTTTTTGACACGCACTCTCTCTTCTCTGTCCCGTTCTTGCGTGACATTCACAACAAACACATCCCTGTCATGTTGGAGGCCCGCAGCTGTCCTTGTCAAAGCCACACAAGTTCTTACACTTATACCTTCTTTATGCTTTAACCATGCCAACAGTTCACATTCCTCCTCGTATATGCCACCCTGCAACAACATTATTCCTGTCAGTCATGGATATGAGTAATATTTAAGGCTTTAGCACATTCACAAATGCATATTTTGAACAGACCTTTTGATAGCTGCTATTGTCATGACATAATTGATGATTTCACCTGGTTGTAATGTTTTAATCATTTTCCCCCACATTTTTCTTTGCAAATGTGTCATAAGGTTGTTTTCAAGCCCTGCTTATATGTTTCCTGATATTATGAGCCTTTATGCCCGTCAGCAGTTCACTTCAATTACTTTACACTGCTGTGTTTGACAGTGTGTGAACAGAAAAATTAATTGACAAGTCTTTGCAAATTTGCAATGGTCAGTTTTAGGCATTGCATGATCTGCATTTTCATGCATTCGGAGCTGTGAATTGAATAAACTGCTTTTTAGAATGAAAATTGCTTGTAGGTTTTGAACATTTGATTCAAACACACATGTGGAGGATTTTTTTTTTTTCATTCGCAAAATTTGTTATTAGCATATTTTTAATTTGCGACACATGCAGAAAGTAGAATGGTTGTGGGTTCACATATATGTTCGAATGATGTTGATGTATCACAGAATCATATCAGGAACATTCAAGGAAAAATAAGCACAAGAAATTAAAGTATTTCCAATATTGAATTTCTGATGACGTGAGGAGAATGCAAGTGTTAATAATATTGTAGAGCTGGATTGCCGCGCGGTGGGCGGGGCCACAGCAGCTGGGCGGTAGGCTGCTGTGGGCTCAGGGTCAGGTAACAGGAGCAGCGCAGGGAATCCTGCAGGATGAGATGGAGAAGAGAGTGTGTGTCATCCAGACCAACTTCCTCCAGTACAGCGCGCTCACCGGACTCCACTGCCGACCACACACACAAGTAAGTTCTTTCTGACTGAAACACACACACACACACACACATGGACTTCTGCTCCAGTCCTCATTGTTCTATTTATCCTCAGTTTGTTCAGATTAGCAGGGGGTTCTGCTGCTGGTGTGCAGGTCCCCGAGACCCCAGACTACCGTGGCCTGAGCTCAGGTGGTTTAAAAATTGGCTCTCTGTAGCACCGAAGTCTTTAAATGGCAGATGTGACGAGAAATGTTTAGATTAATAAACATGCTGTAACATGTCCAGGTTCTCATCTCACCGTCTCCTCTTTTCTTCACAAAATGCTCAGCTGTACAGTCTTCTCTCTTAAAACAGAAATAAATTCAGGCTTAATTATGTTAATTAACTTTTACATGACATAAATATTTGCATCATATCTTTTATGTCTTACCACTTTCACACCACATGAGGGTTGTTTAAAAATGAAAAAATTATGAAAAGGGGTTGAACAGAAAAAATACAAAAAGAATAATAATTAATCATTGACAAAGGTTATAATGATGTATTCGAACCCACATCTGCCAATGCACTAGATACTGTGCTAGTGTGAATTTTGCTTCTTTAATTAGTGCAACTGTTTTTAGTGCTACTAAGATCGTAGAAAATTGTCTGCTAATAATAACTGCATTGGAAATCAAGACAAGTTGTTTCTCATGAATTTCCTCTCCACATGTATGCAGATATTCCATCATTAACTAACATTTCCAGCCTCCAGAGTCATTTACAACACACGCCTTTATTAGTGGCTCCTCTTGATCGTGAAGGAAACATACTGTTGGCTGGAAACATGTTGGATATAATTATCTGACTGAAATGTTTCTCTCAGTGTCTACATTATATCATATTCAACCCTGCACTGACACCATTTGCAGGCTCACTCTACCCTGGAAGGGGGTCCCTCTCTGTATCACTCCTTCCCAAGGTTTCTTCCTCTCTTTTTTTTTGTGTGGAGTTTTTCCTTGTGTGCAGAAGGGTCAAGTGTGGGGGGTGTCAACTGTAGGGCCTGTCAAAGCCCATTGAGACATACTGTATGTGATTTTGGGCTATATAAGAAATAAATGTTGTTGTTGTTGTTACTGTTGATGGAGCAACATGCCGTGTGTGACAGTTTCACTTTTTGAGAATTTCACTACCTGTGAGTTTAATGTACTAACAAATGATGGATGATCTGGACCATCTGGAATACACCAAAAAACAGGGAGGAGCCATTGAGCTGGGCTGACAGTTTGAAGTTAGGAATGTGTGGAAATCATGACATTTCAGGTTATTGCTTCTAGATATTCCTTTACAGTACTGGGAGCTCTTTAATGTCATAATTTCTGTTTTGACACTTGTCTGTACCAAAAATCAAGTTGAAACAAGGCTCAGAACATGAGGTGGTATTCACTGAGCCTGCGGGGGTCACCTTTGATGAGGTCTACCACAGGGAATCCTCGGGTTTTCCTCTAATCGGACAACCCTGAAAATTATTCCTGCTCGGATGATTTATAAGTTAATTGTTTTGCACTACTGTGTGTATGTATGATATATCCCTCTTAATGTGCAGTCGTCAGAATCTGGAAATTTAATTCACATCTGGCTTCCTACACAACTAGAGCAAATTTATGCTCCCGTGGTTGAGCCAGCACAGCCTTTGTTAGCTGCCGAAAGGACATTAAACAAGAGTGATATGTGGCTCCTGAAAGACACCAGATTGGCTGTTTCATGGTTGTATGCCGTCTCCCCAAGCTGCAGTCGTCCCATCGGTGCTCATGTCCTTTAGACTGCTATAATCAAGTCATCAGAGATTCCAGGTACATGTGTGTAACTCATTTTAAGAAAATCCCTTGAGGTCATCCTGATTTGACCTCTGACCATCAAACTGTAATAAGTTCACGTTTGAGTCCAAGTGAATGTTTGTACCAAACTCTGCACATTTTGAAAGCAGGATGGGCTGACCATGATCAAGGCTAAAAATCTCATGGACAATATGAAAACACCAACAGAAACTGCATAAGAACTAGAGAGAAATGACAAATGCTCTTATATTAGGTATTGGTTACTATAATTCACAGTTTGCTAGTCTTTTAAACAACCACTCAAACCTTTTAGAGGCATTTAAGATCATTTTTGGTTTAAGAAGCCTTATATGAATATAAGCCCTATATGAACCATAGACTTGAAAAAAACAATTTCTAAACATCAAAAAATATCTTTGAAGCATTTTAAGTTCTCCCAACTTAACTTCTTTACCCCTACATGAGCGTGAAGTGGGGAGAAGTAGTTTTCCCAAACGTTTATTTTTTTATATTCTGCATTCTCCAGTTATTAATGATCTACTTGTATCCAATGCAGAGGTTTGCTATTCACCCAGAGTGAAGATCTAATGTGATTTGAAACTTTTTAGAGACATGACTGCACTGTTATCTTTGCGCTCAAAGTGAACGGATCTCAGTATGTCCACGTATGACAAAGTTTCGTCTGATTTATGTGGTGAAAAGCGCGGTTGTCCGTGGTCCATAAACCTTAGAAGGAGACCCCGGCCTCCACACTCCAGGGACTTGAAGAGAAGATGAGTGAGCTGTCCATCAGCAGCAACTCATCCCCCTCCCAGCTGCACAGCGTACTGCTTGGTGCCAAACACACAGTGCATAGTTTTCAGTGAACGGTGTGTGAAGGTAACTTATTCACACTCAGGACGGAATGTCTGGGATAGCTGTTATCCCTCCAAGCTGTTGGCTGATCAGGTGGTAGATCACTCCACATGTGAAAGGACTGTGAGAAATGTGAAGAATCTTCCTCTTTCAAAAATTTGAAGAATCCATCCACAGTTTGTAAGGTTTAAAGTTGTACAAGACAAGACCTCTGTTTCTTAAAGTAGTTTTTTTTTTTTCACTTGTAGGAATAGTGATGCTTTTGTCTCAGAATCCCCATCACAGGGGCTGTGGTGGAGCTTGGCCAGAACAGCTTCTGCAGATCACTCAGTTATGAGGACCAGAGAGGATCTGTGGGCTGGGCTCAGCTGGAAGACAAATCCAGGATAGGACTTTATGAACGTGTAGCATCTTCAAATTTAAATTTACAGTGAAAGTAATCATTTTTGTCATTGTGATGAACAGCATAGCACATCACAAGCTGTGAGGCTAAATGCCACACCTCCATCTTGCCCCCTTAGATGGATAACATGAATTCCATCTACATGAGAAAATATGGGCAGAAGGTGTGACCCACACACAAATATGAGTAGCATCAGTCACCTTCAGCCACCACCAATGGAGCAAATCAGATCACAAGACGAATCGTTACAGGGTGTGTTTTTCCGCACATTCTCAGGCTATGGAACTGGTTATTTGGTCTTGCTTATCATACTTCCTAGATCTTTCATCACACATTTTTCTCTGAATCTTTCCATATATGACACTGTGCATAGTTGTGCAGATATTATACAGCCTATTGTATGTAACTATGATAGGCTGAGACCCACATCTGTTCCTCCATCCAGGGAGACCATGTGTGTTTGGTTGGCTGTTATTATTAATTGATTCATAATAACGTAATCTAGAGTATTTAAAATTCATATTTGCCGTGATGGTCTACACTGAAAAGTTGATTGTATGGGTTGGTTTCTTGTCTTTCTACACATGCTAGACTGAAAGGAAGTGGAGTAGATTAATGGCGAGACGTTTCACAATCTTTTCATTTGTGTTCATAAATCCATCACTCGGCTCTCTCATTATTGCAGTGGAATCCTGAAAAGATGAAAAGATGAAAAAAATGAAAACAGCAGCATTTTATTTTATGACTACAGTGTAAAGTAACGCAACATTAGTCAAGATTATATAACTAATATAAACTTTTTAATATATAACCTTTGACTCATCTTGGATGTAAGACAGGAGAAGTTTTTGTCCTTGTCTGATCTGTGCCAGCTGCACGATCTTGCTCCAGATGTCAATCCCAGGTTTATAGTTCCATCCCTTCCAACGTAATGGCCACGCCCACTCCCAGCTGTCTGACTTGACCCTTTGTAATGGCCAGTCCCTGCAGCATGGCTTTTTGCTAACTCTGGCTCAGTTGGGAGTTGCAGGGTTATGATGGGGACCTTTTGAAATAGGTATATATTATCTTTCTTCAGAGATTCTTCCTTCTCATGTTCTTCTCAGAGGGAAAAACCCAGAGATACAGCATCTCATCTTCCAGCCTACAGCAGAAGTGCAGTACGATGCCTTTCACTCGTAATTAAAGGCATCTCTTATGATAGGATGCACACTTCTGACCCATTTTAGGGCTCTTTCTGGGAAAGTGAGTGCTTGATACCATTGTCTGAGCATGTTGTGTCTGCCTGATTCTGAGCTGGCTTTGTGTGATGATGTCTCTGAATTTAATAAAGGCCTTGTTTTGCGCTCAGGAAGGAAGAGACCATCTGCGCAGTTGTTTTGCTTGGAGCCCGCAGTGTATGGATGTAAGCAATATCTGAAATGTGGGCGTGATGACATGCTTGGCCAACACGAAACGTCCTTGCTTTGTGCTTAGGAGCACACGGTCATGGCAGGGGATGCAGCCCTGTTACCCAGACCTTTTCAGACCGCTTTCTGGAAGACATTTCAGTAAACCAGCTACAGTCTATGTTCTGTAAACATGCCGGTCGAACAGAAAGACGTCTGTTCTGCTGATGAACGATGCAGCTTTGTTCACAATCTGTAGGCAGAAGCTCTCTGTTTAATTACAATTGAGAAGAAGAGACACTTTTGACAAAGTTCGTTGTATTTTGGTTGAGAAATGACAATGCAGCCCACACTGTCTGCAGATCAGTACAGTAGACATATCTGCTGTGGGGAGGGGGGTCCTGGGAAACTGGAGCTTCGGTTCGTGTGCCAAGGCCAGTGTTATGAGACGGCTCTGTACTGAGGAAAAGCACACAAGATGAAATCATAGCCGCTAACCCAAGGCATGCCGAAGTGGGAACCAGCTCTGGTGCGGAGAACTCAGGCCTTCAGAGATAAGGAGGAATGCCTTTCTGCCATCAGCAGGGCCACGCCCTCACAGATGTACCTCTGCAGGAATCTGAAGCAGAGGAGCTGGATTGGGATAGCTTTGGTACAACCCTGGACCACGGTGGGACAGCTGTGGGTAACTATTCTTATGTATGTGACGGAGTTGGTTTAGCTTCAGAAGTGCATTAGAGTTCAAAGCCCTCTGCTTCATTTTAGTTAGTTTAGTTTAGTAGGGAAGGTTTCTCCATTGTCTAAAGTATTATAGAATAATAGTTGTTGTTATTTGCTGAAAATGCCATGTTGTCTCTTTAAAAAATCATGTAGTTTTTAAGGTTTTATTAATTCTTATGACCCTGACATACAATGGCATTTCTAGTTTAAGCAGGTGACCTGGTACCAAAACATGAAAGTGATGAATGAGGTCATGGTGATACACAACGAAATGTGTCCTCTGCATTTAACCTGTCACTTTGGCAGTGTGTGGGGACGATGTGTGTGCCTAGTGGTAGTAGCCTAGTGGGTAACACACCCGCCTATGAACCAGAAGACCCAGGTTCAAATCCCACTTACTTCCATTGTACTACTACCATTACTACCTGAGCAAGACACTTAACCCTAAGTTGCTCCAGGGGGACTGTCCCTGTAAATACTGATTGTAAGTCGCTCTGGATAAGGGCGTCTGATAAATGCTGTAAATAGTTTGGGATTTGAACCGGAAGCCTTCCGATTATGGATCTGCTTCCTTACTCACTAGGCCACCACTGCCCCATTTTGATTTGCTGATTAATCTTGCATGTTATCTGTTTTACCTGCAAACTAATGGCAAGCAATTTTGTTTAACATGTGTTTGCAGTTATTAAGTAATATTTGCTTGCATGTAATAATTTGACACTTGACTACTGGCACATATACTCTGTTCAAGACCCTCTGGCTTATATAAATGTCTGTATTTCCATTTTTGTATGACAGACAGCACAGTCGTCATTGTACTTTGCTGATTTTCCCTATTTCAGCATTCCACCAAATATTTCTGGTTTTGTGGTAGTTTGATGTTACACATCACATGCAGATGCATGGAATATCACATAAACCTACACAAGAGACACCACAACATCAAACGTTAATATTTTGTGCATGATTCATGATTCATGAGGTGAAATTGCGGCCCTCTGTTTACCGAAAGACAGAAGACAGACAGAAGCTTTCATGCAGAAAAATGTTCCACATCATAAATTCACAAAAGTATGTGGTGGTCTCATGTCAAGATTTTTAAGTAACGCTGGGTAATGAAATGAGTAATGAAATGAGTAATGAAATGTCACAGAGAATTGGATTTCAGCATTTGGGAAAAAAATGCAATCTATGAAACTGATTTCCGTATTTACTTTCGCTTCTCTAATGATAGAAATATGTCAAATTAAAACAAATGCTGCTGGCCAAACATCTGAGGCACACGTTCACTATGCACTTGTTGAAGAAAAATGTGTCAGTTCTTCCACTGAAAACCGCAGTTGCTTAATCTCCAGTCGGTCACAGGTTCGTTTGGGGTGCTTGTTGCCACAGCAAGTGATGGATTTAGAGTTCTGGGTAATGGATTAGCAGCCATTATTGGTTGCCATAACTGTAATGCAGTAACATGGTTACTTTCCAAAGGCTGAACCATGAAAAAAAGTTTTTTTTGTCTAAATACACAATGTCACACACAACGTCATGAAATATATATATATATATACACATACACACACACACACACACACACACACACACGCATACATATATAAATAAAAATAACATGTTATATAATATAACAGATTAAAATATTTTTTTAATTTTGCCTGAGTGTACCAAAGAACTAGGGTCATATATAGAATATTATCGTATATGTAGAAGTACAGTTGGGTGGGTAATGTTGCAAAATGCAATACATTTATTACATGCATGGGTCCACATGATGCCAATGTTGCTTTTTTCTCTTTTCTTTTGGAATGTTCAAGGACAATGTCCTAGACATCAACAGTAATGAACACAAAGAGTCCTCTGGATTTACATAAATAGATAAAACAACTGCTTGGTCCTGTTCTGTATGTTTTTGTTGGTGCGTAAAAAAGTTTAAAGGGGAGCAGAGAAATGATTGACAGCTGTCACGCCCTCCTCATTCTGGATAATTCAAAATTGCGCATCATTGATGATCATGGTCCTTTCTTGTTTATTGCTTCTATTACTAGCAAACAAGCCCCATGCTTTATGCAAAAATTGTGCTCAAGTCTCTGATATGTACATAAATTACCAATACAGGAAATACTTCAGTTGCATCTTGATTCTTATAATATAATGTTGACAGGAATAATTTTAGGGTAAAAGTGCCTCCACACATAAACAAGCACTTCAGCTTAATAGACAGTCAGCATGTTTCAACACATGAACCCTGTAGAATTTGCCCGTATTTGTTCATCTTTGATGTCAAGAGGAAGAAGATGAGTCACAGTTGTTTTAGGCAGGGAAACGGAAACGTATGGAGGCTGTCTGACAGCTCAACATCTTCAGTGGTGCAAACGAGGTGAAGAACTAGGAATGTCATTAAACGATTTGGAAATAACAGTTGGTTTAAATAGGTTTTTTTCAGGCTTATTACATGATTATAAGTCACAAACGTCTTGAAAGCAGCGACCTTGACTCTCCTGTTGACTCTCCTCTCATAATGAATATTTCTTATTCATTACTCACAAATGTAAATATTTTCCAACAATGGTAATGTCCAAATGCCAGATATCTGGAGAACAATCTTGAGAACTTAGGAAAAGAAAATGAAAATCCTGCTCTTTTTTTCACTCACAGTTATGCCAGGTCTGCAATGTGGAACATCTATTAAATGTCATGAAAGGTTCCCTTTTACACCTTGCAGGACTCCACAAATATAACACTGCTTAACCTGCAAAACCTGTAAACTTTGTTTCTCTGTAGACATCAGCATTGAGTGCAAGGAGGCTTTTGGAGGAGGAGCTGGAGAACCAGGAACCAGTGAAGACACTGCAGCAAAAGTCAAGCCAGGTCTGATAGAGCAGAACTGAAATTCAGGCTCTTCATGATACCTACTGTGAAATGGCTGATCGATGTGAATGGAAATATTGTTCCCTTAGAGAATAGAGAATAATATTCATTATGCTAGTCATGATGTTGGCTGAATGATGAATATGGTTTTGGGCCCTCATTTTACCCTTTAGACTGCAATGGAAGACCTGAGGCATGAACAAGACAAGAAAGAGCTTCTAGTTCACCCTGAAAATGCAAGTCTGCTTTCCTTTCTCAACTCGTCTGCTAGGTCTTATGGCACATCATCTTGCATGGTGTTTTGTCCCACACTTTCAATTGGACTTTCTTTTGGAACAGGAGAGGAACATCAAGGGTTGGAGGAGAGTGGATGGGGCAAACCTCGGCCAGGTGGAGAGGGTGAGGGCCAGCCTGGAGGATGCCATCAAGAGGTGTGTGAGGATCCAGACCTGAGGTCTCATCAGCATCTCAGAAGTCCTTTAACAATTCCAAGAATCTGCTGCTTGGACAGATCCTCCTTATTCTTTAGGAATTCCATTTTACTACATGAAATGTGTGCATAGGTCACAGGCATCGTGACCCCTGGAACACCCCTGGTCTCTGTTTAAGAAAGAAACAATGCTACTTCTGCTACTACAATGCTATTACAGATACACAACAGATACACCGCCATATTAAAGAGGTTTTATGCAGGTGACAGGCTGAACAACATCTCCTCTTTTCCAGTCACTGTGAAACACTGCAGCACGACACATGCTGACACAATGCAAGGTTTCCTCTGCTTTTAAGCCCTCACCCTTGGTGAGCAGCGGGCAGCCATGATTAAGGGTCCGCTTCTTTACCCGCTAGGCCCACCACTGCTCCACTGGAGAGGTGGTGGTGTGCTGTCTGATGGCTGTACCGTGTAGCTGGAGCGTCACATCACCTCCTCTCTCTGTTCTCCCCCCTGCTGGCAGGAGGGATGCGGAGATCAGCACAGCCGGCATGCAGCTGGAGGCCAAGCAGGAGCAGAATGCCGGCCTGCAGAGGATGGTCGAGAAGCTGGAGGTGAGGCTGGGAGGTGGGTGGCTGGTCCGGGGGGAAGGGGACCACACACAGTCGCTCGAAACCCAAAACACACAGTGGATTTTAACCCCCGCAGTGTGAGAACTTTCATGTGCATTCATGTTGACTACAGGGAAAACGGTGCAATAAAAAGTATATATTTAGTTTATGTGCCTTAAGGAAAAAAACCTGCAGTGTACAGACCTACTTGAAAATGCAGTGATCTAAGCACATTATTTGTTAATCCAATATTAAACCAGATATTAGGATCAGTTCAAAGAACAAAGACTGAAAACAGAACAGAATAACAGTGAATAAAATAATTCCATTACATGTTATTATTTGTGGTACGTTTCCTCCAGCTATCCCACACCCCAACAAATGCTATGGTGGCTCTATCAGGTATCAATAATAGCAATAATAATAACAATAACAATGATACTATTAACTGTTATGGCAAATATGAATAATAATATGAATACACATGTGCACACACCCACACACACACACACACACATACAGTCGTAATCAGTCTGGGGGGGAGGAACCTGTAGTAGAGTAACTGAAAATAAATAAATAAACAAACAAACAAACCAATACATGCTCATGACTCGGCATGTAACACAGTAAGAAATAAATATGCACTAGAAGCACCAAGCTATTGTGTAGATTATTGTGTGGGACTGAGGGAGGAGTTGTACAGTCTAGTGGTGGTGGGTAGGAAGGATCTTCTGTGGCGTCCAGTGGAGCACTTAAAGCTGGTTGGTCTGTGTCCAAAAAGTACTTTTGTGTGTGTGTGTGTGTGTCCGTGTCTAGGTTTAGATGGATCACACCCTTGGCTGGAGGAGTAAAACACCTCAAAAGTCCTTTTGTGTCTCTGAGTCTGTGGGTTGTTGAATGGGTGGTGATATATTAAGGGAGATGCACAATTTCCGATTTTCTCCCCCTGTTGTATTCCTCAGACAGTGAGAGAGTTGTGTGCTCCTACTCACACACCAGCAACAAGAGACTGTAAAAAAAACTCACAACATGTTCCTCTGGAACACACAATCTGTGTATGTTCCATCAGAAAATTCCACCTCTCCACAGACCAGGAAGAAAATTAAACTCATGAATCAGGGATGAAACTCCATCACATGCTCAATGCACCCTGGGAAAAAAATGGACATTGCCAGTTGACTGCTGGACATCTGCGTGCCATAAAATTCTTCATTTGTGCTAAATCAAATCGATTCAAATTGCAGTAACTGTATTGTGCAGAACGCATGGCAAATTGAGATTATGAATTATGAATTTGTTGGTTATGAGTCAGTGAGGGGCTTTGACGATTTTCTGCACTGTCCTCAGACACCGCACCGCATGTCTCACCGCACTACTTGTGGTTTTCTGTAAAAGTAAAAAAAATGGAGAAAGAAGAATTGTGAAAATGAAACCATAGCTCCATTATTTAGAATAAACTACTTAGGATGAAAACATTGTGAAGGGTGCATATTGTGCTTTTTAACCAAGGATCTGTGTATTTGTGTGTGTGTGTGTGTGTGTGTGTGTGTGTGAGGTAAATTGCAAAGAGGCTACCAAGTTAGGCTCCCCATACGCAACAAAAAATAGTTCTCAATATATTATGCGACTCATAATAAATTGAGAAAACTTATTTCTCAATATATGATATTTTGTGTGTATTCATATATTGAGAATTGTATATAGTAATATATGTTGATGTATTTTATAATACTATATTTCATATGTAAGGAATATATAAATATAAAGAAATAGGATATAATGGAATTAGTGACATTTTCATATTTCATAAAATTATTATATATTAATAATATATTAAATACATATATTAGAAAAATGAGATTAAATGAGATTATATTTTGCAAACTGTATATGGGGAATTTATTTTGAAAATAATTGAAATATATTGAAATATATTTACCATTGTTTTGCAATATAATTTCTAGTATATAGCAATATACGTTTGTTTCATAAGGGTCAGTCCTCCTGTGTGCATGTCTCTGTGTGTGGTGTGTGTGCATGTTCATTTGGGATAATTTTGTCATTTTTTAACACCATGGCTGTCCTCTCAGCTGAGGTCCTGCAGTGGTACGTGAGTCCTGTCCCTTTTACAGCGGTGTCGCGGCTCTTCTTTCTCGATCTTCACTTTCTTTAGATGCTTTGTGTGTGTGTGTCTGTGTGATTATGTGTTGCTCAGTATTATGGCTGTGTGTGAGGACCTGTGGCATTGTTCTGAGGTCGTGCGTGTGTTTCTGTGTTAGTGTTTATGTTACCGGATGTCTCGCAGCAGTGAGGCTTGTCAGACACAACCAGATACAGAAGTGATAAACCGCTCTCTGGCCGCAGGCGTCTCATCTCATAAGCCATTTTTTCAGTGAAAATTTTCTACTGACAGACGGGACTCTGACTCAGACGGGAATAGGTGAACAAAAAAAATGTTAAATATGTCAATGCCTTTTTTACGAGGTGTCAGTCTCTTACAGTACAGGCAGTAAAATGGATAATTTAGTGTTTATATTTCACCACAGTTATGCAGCCCTCATATAATATCAGAAATATCAAATATCAAGTACATGAATGGTCAAACGGTCCCATTTACAAGTGCTCTGCAAGACATCACTACTTGTTCATTGTTCATTGAATGATCTTGCCAACTGACATGTAATCAGAATCAGAATAAGAAAACTTTATTGATCCCAGAGGAAATTGCTTATTGATTATAGTCTGTTTGGCCCGTTGCAAGAGTCCAGCTAATGCCATGTCGGGTGAAGGAGGGACAGGCGCATGACATGGGTGAAAAATGGGGGTATTTTAAATGAACAAAAGAAATGGCATATGGGCTGAAAACTAAACACGAGAAGTCACACTGCACACAAATGGTGAAAGATGGATCCTAATCACCCTGCTTGTAAACCCGAAGCACCCATGGGTGATTAGAACTCAACTGTCCATGTGTTCCACCTGGTACGCCAAGGTTACTCTGGAATTACATTTCATAAGAGATTGTAGCTGCTGATGTTTCTTCATTTGTGCTAATTTTTAATAAATGTGTGATCAATTGTTAACTGTCTTGGCAACCACTCACTGTCGTTTTGTATAGGTCGTCCATCTATATTTCCAAAAACTGAATTTCACAGTCAATGCATCATAAATTGTAATTACAATTTCTGAACATTTAAATGCACCATTAGTTCAAACCTGGTGTTCAGGCTGATTTAGAGGAATTACAGCAGGTGACAATATCTCACGACATCATCATGCTGAAGTGTTTCTTCAGTTGATTCCATCTTTACCAGTAACAGTGTCATTAAACTGTTTTGGCCTGGCATTTGAACTGGTTATTGTCCAAACAGCCATACATTGCAAAAACCTGCTGTGTACTGGTTTTCCACTGAACACAACCTTCACTCCACCAAAGCTCACCACTGACAATTTCTTATGAATGTATCCCCCTTTCTCTCTCTTGACAGGCTCGTATTGAGGAGCTGGAGGAGGAATTGGAGGCAGAACGCGTCATGAGAGCTAAGGTGAATTTGGTTAAAAGCGTTTTTCTCTCGCTTGGATAAGAGGTTTTTCGAGATGAATGACAGCTGAATGGATGGATGAAGGGAGATCATCATCTAAAACTGAACTAATGTTCATTCCAGTGCACGCAACCTTGGAATAACTATAGACAACCAACTGTCCTTCTTGACTTGCATCACCAATCTTTCCCGCTCATGTAGATTCCTTCTCTACAATATCAGACGGTTCCGCCCTTATCTATCAAAAGAGGCCACCTAGATACTGGTGCAGTCCCTAGTAATCTCACGACTGGATTACTGTAACTCCCTTCTAATAGGTCTACTTCTGAATTGAAATGGCCCCTAGATGGTGGAATGAACTTCCCCTCGATGTCAGAACAGCACAGTTGCTACTCTAATATTTTCATACGGCAGCTTAAGAATTCTTAGACTTATTAGCAACTTACTTATAGTCTGACTTATTCAGAAAAACTACAACAGAGTGAAAAAAGTCATTTGCCTTGATAGTTGGGGTCTTAGTGAAGAGAATTGATTAACTCATTGATGCTAACATACATGCACGTTGTAAATCACTCTGAATAAGGGCGTCTGCCAAATGCAATTAATGTAAATGAGATAGCATTCCACACCTTCTTCAGACTGTCCCAAGTATCTTTAACACCAGGTCACAGTGGACCCATTGGTGTTCCGCCGAGCCCTAACACTCTCGTGTGCAACCTGGGTGCATTAATGAAGCATGTTTGTAGAACAGGCGGGACTAGCGGATAGGGTGACACGGCTCTGAGCTCTGTTTGCTGAGTTTTACCTTCACCTGGGTGGCATTCCTAATCCTGGAGCAGGTTGTGGAACTCAAGCCCAGGCATGAGTTTATCTCCACGAGACCCCACTCTACCACCCACCCCCCTCAGGCACCTCTCATACACTCACATGGCTCATTGTGCCGCTGGCAGATAAGATCGGCGATCTTCTTCCCCGGCCCTTCTCAAGTTGGTCTGAAACTGGGAGAGGAATGTTGTTGAGGACAGAAGTGAAACGACTATGACAGATTACCTGGCTTGTTGGAAAATTTGCTCACCTTTTTAAAATCCCTGTTTTGTTCAGAAAAACACTGATTTTGAGTGAAAGCAGTGACAGAATTACATGAAATGGAATTTCAGACTGACAGACACATATGCAATGCTCAGACATTAAGCAGATTAACGAGGTTGCTATTCAGTTACATATGTATGGTTTAACGAAAAGGATGTGTTATGAAGTGCATCCGCAGGATATACAGTTGTGATCTTTAGTGAATTAAGAATGATTTAAAGTAGTGCTGCACGATTAATCTAATCGCAATCGTAATCGCGATTTCAGTCTGTGCGATTACATGAACGCAAAAAGCTGCGATTTAAATGATTAGTACATGGATTGGATCGGATATGTTGCCGATCCATTCTCTCATTCTCTCAAAGTTTGCGAGCTGACTGAAGTCTCACTCAGTCGGATGTGACGTGTTTGGTCACATGACTTTCGATTCGGAGGCATATGGTTAGACGGCGCATGACGCGCTGCATCGTACGTCAACGTTGCCGCCATATTGCAACAGGCTCTGCTGTGGCGTGAAGCATATACATGCCTATGGAGAGAAGTGCATAAAAATTGGGGCTGTATAAACCGCTGTACGCTCCAAAGCAGATCCCGAGGGATTACATTTCATAGGTAAGGCTGGACAATTGTTTTGAATATATTTGGCCATTATAAAATCCTGTTTTATAAGTCTTAACCTTAGCTAAGCTAGGCTAAGGTAGCGAAGCTATGCATTCCTGTGTTCAAGTCAGCCTCCAAACAACGTTTTGGCTAAACGTAGGCATTAACTATTTAGACTGTTCTTAGCTGTTTAGTTAACTTTTCTCAAACTTTGAAGGTTTCCTAAAGAAATTCACCTCAGTTTACAAATCTTAACCTTAGCTAAGCTAGCAAAGCTATGCATCCCTGTGTTCAAGTCAGCCTCCAAACAACGTTTTGGTTAAACGTAAGAACTATAATACGGGATTTTATAATGGTCAAATATAATCAAAACAGTTGTTTAGCCTTACCAGGGTTTGTCGTTCGACAGTAATGTAAAAGAGTTTTTGTGATTATTTAATTTAGTAGAATATTGTATTTTGAAAGCACTGGGCATTTCAGGTTGTTATAAGTAGTTTGTATGTTTCACTTTGAAATTAAACATTTCACTATTAGTATGCGACTTTTCATTGATGTACAAGCAAGTGTCCTTTATCACATCGCAATCGCATATCGCAATATTGATCTCAACAATCGCAATATGTCTTTTTCCCCCAAATCGTGCAGCCCTAATTTAAAGCATGGGAAAAACTGGGAAAGATATTGGATTTCGGAAGAACAATCTTCTCAATAGAAGAAACAGTGAGATTGAAAACATTGCCACATTCAATATGCAATGTGTGGCCACAATATGCCAAGTGAGTTAAGATTTACCTTGATGGGTATATGGGTAATGTGACAGTAAAGTTCATGTTTGAGCGTGTTTGATGGGTATATCAGGGTAAAAAGGGAAGTGGATGAAATGATTTCTTTCCTGATGCAATGGACATATTTCAAGTTTACAGTGCCAGGATTCTTTGCTCTCCTAACTCTAGAATGAATGGTTAAGGGCACATGCTCACACATGGATTGTTCAGTAGAGAGTATCAACCTTAACTCCAGCCAATGAGTGCAAAAATCTTTTTCAGTGTTACTGTAGTACCTGTCTGAAATGTCCTTTGTGTGGTGGAACACTGCCAAAGGTATTCCTGAGTTTCCGCCTACTTGCTTTCAGGAAGACTGGTTGGCACAGGGCCCACCTAACCTTCTTCTCAAGTGGTGTACACATGCTCAAACATGAACTTTACTGTCACATAGTGCAATTTAAGAGGCTCAGGATATATATACAGTACAGGCCAAATGTTTGGACACACCTTCTCATTCAATGTGTTTTCTTTATTTTCATGACCATTTACATTGGTAGATTCTTGGGCCTCCACAGTCACCGGACTAGAATATAAAACATGTTTTCAGTTATTACACCTTTTTTGTTAAGTACATAACTCCACATGTGTTCATTGTTTGGTGCCTTCAGTGAGAATCTACCAATGTAAATGGTCATGAAAATAAAGAAAACACATTGAATGAGAAGGTGTGTCCAAACTTTTGGCCTGTACTGTGTGTGTGCGCATATTTATAGTTTTCTTAGTCTGAATATGTTCAAGTTCAAGTTCAGTTCATTTATAGAGTAGTGTCACGATGGCTGGACATGGCGAGGAAGCAGGACACATACGCACAACGTCACGAGACAGGGGAAACTAATGCATAGTAGACAAGACAAGGGAAACATCACCAGACAATGACACAACAGGGCAGCTTTACACACTCATATAATTATACACAGGTCAAAACGATCAGGGAACATTACACATGACTAACATGAAACTACGGGCAGAACTCCAGACCCGGAGTAACCCCTGCCGGACCGGATCATGACAAGCACCTTTAAACAACCAGTTGACCAAGGTGCTGTACAAGGTAATGTGTACATAAAATGAACAGCTAAGAACAAATACAAATGAATAAATCATTTACAACATAAAATAATAAAACCATAAAAGCAGATCATAAAGCAACAGAACATAACCACAGGACATAAAACAATAAACGTAGTAAAACGGATGGTCAAGAGCTGCAGATGTGGAGGAGGTCACAGACGTTCTGAGGTGCTGACCCGTTTAGAGCTTTAAAAACATTGAAGTGAGGCCAGAAATGTGCTTGCTTGCCAGTGAGCAGATGAGCCGCTGCATTCTGCACTAGTTGCAGCTAATGGGTTAAGGACTGACCAATACCAGGGTATAATGAATTACCGTAATCCAGCCGTGAGGTGATAAATGCATAACCTTTGACCTTGGATGTAGTCCTTAATTGATAAAAACTAGTTTTTATGATTGAGGACACTTGTCGTATGGATGGTTTAAGATATTGGGACAAGGGACCTAAAAATGCAGTGGGATCATCAGCCTTGTTATGTCTGAATAGGATAACTTCAGTCTTGTTGTCATTAAAATTTAAATTTATTTTGCTCATCCATGCTCTGTTCTCATTTAAGCACTCAGCAAGGGACCGGATAGAATCATTACTAATAGCTTTTAATGGCATGTAGATCTGGACATCATCTGCAAAGCAATGTTATGTTTTCTGAAAATTGACCCCAGTGGCAGTATGTAAATTAAAAATAAAATAGGGTCTAAAGTAGAGCCTTGGCGAACTCCAGACATGAGGGGAGCAGTAGCTGAGGCGGAGTCACCTACATGAATAGCGAAACTCCAATCAGTTAGGTATAATTGGAATATGCACATCATCAGACAGAAAAACTGAAAAATAATATTTTATATGAGAAAAGCTGTTGATACAAACAAAATGTTAAATGATATGAGAATAGAGTCTTCCTCTCTACACACATCATGTCATTGATTCATGAAAATTAGGGAAATTCTGCAATAAACTCTGTAGTTGAATCAATGGTAGTCTGCAAATGTTTTTTTTTTTATTTGTGTTGGTGCCTAAACTTTTGCACAGTACTGCAACTGTTTAACTGAAATGCAAATACATCTACATACATTTTTTCATGATCATTGATGGCTAAAAAGGCATCTATTGCTGGTATTTAGTGCAAAACAGAATGAAAAGTATATATATTTTTATTTTCGGAATTAAACACATAATAGAATGTTAGGAACATGTAAGGAATAAACATGCTGTTTGAACCACTGTGTAAGTGAGTGATTTCTGTGTGTGCTCAGGTAGAGAAACAGCGAACTGATTTGACACTTGAGCTTGACGACCTCACTGATCGTTTGGAGGAGGTGGGAGGAGCTACAACCTCCCAGGTGAGGGGACAGGTTCATTGTTAGAACACAATCTCAGGGTCTTGACCAAATCCAAATGATACGGATGATTTTTGGCTTTTTAACTGACTTTTGTAGTAGCCTAGTGAGTAAGACACTCACCTATAAACCAGAAGACCACAAAGTCACAGGTTAAAACCCCACTTACTAACGTTGTGTCCCTGAGCACTTAACCCCTGAGTGTCTCCAGGGGGACTACTGATTGTAAGTCGCTTTGGATAAGGGTAAATGTCGTAATTGTAAATGTAACCATCTAGTCTTCACTGAAGTAAATGAGATGTAAATCCAGAATCTCTCCCTCTCCTTGGCAGACGGAGGTAAATAAGAAGCAGGAAGTGGAGCTGCTGCGGCTGCGCTGGGAACTGGAGGAGTCGGTGCAGCAGTCAGAGGGTCTGATGTTAGCTCTGAAGAAGCGTCATGGAGACACCATGGCAGAGATGGGGGAGCAGTTTGAGGCACTGCAGAGGGCCCGGGCCAGGCTTGAGAAGGACAAACACAATCTGCAGCTGGAACTGGATGACCTGGCTGCCTCCTTGGACAACCTGCAGAAGGCCAAGGTGACTGTGACACTGCTCTCTAATCCACTGAAAATCCACTGAAGAGGTGGAGCCTTCATGGACTTGTTTTCCCAGAAAATCCCACAGATGCTCGATCAGACTGACCACAGGTATTACATTTTCTGAGCTGCAATCACTAATAACCTCATTCATCTCCAACTGCAGGCATCTACTGACTTCCAAATGAAAAAGCTGGAGGAGCAGCTGTCTGAGTCCAACTCCCGAAATGATGAGCTTCAGAGAACCCTCAGTGACTCTTTGGTGACCAAAAACCGTCTGACGGGTATAACTGTCTATTCAAACCAACTCCACTGCATGCTGGTGTGTTAAAGTATGGTAATGTTTCAGCCTCTAACCGGGCTCTAGTAGCAAAATTTGGAATGACGTCACATGCTCAACCAAAATGATGGACCTGGTACCTTGGAGAGAACATGTTGATGATGCTGTTCCCAAAGGTCTTTAATAAAGACACCTTGAGCCACCTTGAGCCGCTTTGATAGAGGAAGGCTTGTCGTGATCTGTCTGTGTGTCTGTGTGTGTGTCTGCAGCTGAAAATTCTGATGTTCGGCAACTGCTCCAGGAAGCAGAGAGCACGGCTGACCAGATGACGCGCTGTCGAGCTCAGCTCCACTCCCAGCACGAGGAGCTCCAGAAACAGCTTGAGGAGGAGGTCAAGGTGGGTCTGCATCTCGAAAGCAACGAACATACCAGACACGACCTTCATCCTTCATTTTCTTCTTCCAAAAGGGCATTTGTGGATTATTACAATGAATATGTAAATGTTGTGCCATTTCTTTCATACCAGGTGATGTATGAAAATAAAAAGGTGCATGTTTGTGTGTGTGTGTGTGTGTATAGAGTAAAGCTGCAGTTAGCAGTAATGTGTTAGCGCTACAGCAAGAGTGTGAGAATCTCCGGGAACAACTGGAGGAGGAGCAGGAGAGTAAGGCAGAGCTACAGCGTCTCGTCTCCAAACTCAACAGTGACGTCACACACTGGAGGAGCCGCCACGAGGCCGATGACCTGCAGCACTCAGACGAGCTTGAAGAGGCCAAGTACTATACATATTTTAACTACATCATTATTTTACTAGCAAGCCAGCATTAGACACCATGAACATGACCAATTCAATTATCCTCAGGGTATTCAAATCTTGGGTAAGTTTCAGAAGCGTGAACAATCCTGATTGTTGTAAATTATAAAAGTGCCTTGTTAGTTGGCTTTGCTGCCACATTTTCCAAAAAGTTGGTGTTAACTTGCATTTGTAAGAATCTCCATTTTGATAATTTTCATGTTTTTTTTGGTGACCAGGCTTCTCTCTCTTGTCTTGGTGTGTTTGCTCTATGCAGAAAGAAGATGACTAGTCGTCTACAGGAGGCTGAGGAGACACTGGAAGCCACCCAAGCCAAGTGCTCCAGCCTGGAGAAGAGCAAGCAGAGGCTGCATATTGAGGTGGAGGAGTTGGTCATTGACCTGGAGAAGGTGGGGCCACAACAAGACACACCCTTTTTCTTAAGGGGTGTTTATAGTAGGGGAGAGAACGATTTGCCAAATTGCCAAATTTAGTCCTTTTACCGTCTATTGTGGTAAAACTGAACCTTATTATACTGTATAATCATGTGCTGGGCTTGCTGTGCATCATAATGACAGTCACTTTACTTGCAAAGGTGCATTTGCTTTTCCTTTCTTTCTTTATCATCAGTCCCCTTTAGTCAAGTGAACTTTTAGCTAAAATTAAGGAGAAATATGAAAAATATGAAATAAAAAAAAAAAAAAAGCACTCTGCTGGATAAACCTGAACTTCAAATAATTACTAATATCAAAGTAAACCAAATCATAAGAACTGGAAAGAACAATCACATTCCAAAATAAAGGTAGTGTCAGATTTTACATTTTACGTTATTACAACATAGTTATGCTAGTGTAAGTATTAATTAATAATAGATTGCTCTGTTTTCATGGTAAGTGTGCTCAATATGACATGCTGCTCTACTCTTTGCAGGCAAACAGTGTAGCTTTATCTCTGGATAAAAAGCAGCACGTGCTGGAGAAGCAGCTCCATGACTGGAAGCAGCGGGGTGAGGACCTGAAGCAGGAGGTTGAGGGCTGTAAGAAGGAGAGCCGGCAAATCGCTGCAGAGCTCTTCAAGCTCAAAACTGTCCATGAAGAAGCACTGGAGCAGACAGAGGCCCTGCGCAGAGAGAACAGGACACACCAGGGTGGGATCTTGCACCCACACACACACACACACACACACACACACACGCAGAGCTCATGCAGCTCTTACACACTGACCTTTATGATGTGAATGAAACCGTCATGTACGTCATGTAATATTGTAATATTGTTGATGAATAAATTCCAGACTACATATGGTTTACAAAATAAAAATCTATACTAAAATGTCTCATTTTCGATAACGAAAACGAGATGAGATGTTTAATTGCTTTATTATTTTTACCTTTCTTAACAATGAAGTGAAAAATAAAACAGAATGTGTGTTGAATAACATGGGGAGAAATGCGGTCGAAGCTAACAATGATATAATAATAAGATAACCTTGTTTAAAATATGATATATGTATGACCATTTCAAGAAAATAATATTATATTGACTGGGTTAATAATATCTAAAACTAGATTAAAATCAGTTTTTGTTGACTAAAACGGTTAATTGTGACTAAAATAACACTAAAATTTTAGTTGACTGAAACTTGACTAGACTGAAATGAGTATGTGACTAAAACCTATACAAATTTTAATGACAGCTTGACGCAAAGACTAGACTAAAACAAAAAAAATTAAGACCGGCCAACAAAACCAACCATTGGTTGGAGAAAAGTGTGCCAAATCAGACGGTATTTCTCTCTGTGTAAATGTGTGTTTCTCTGTATCTGTTTCTCTGTGTTAGAGGAGATTGCTGACCTCACTGAGCAGCTCTCTGATGGGGGGAAGAGCGTCCATGAGCTGCAGAAGATGAAGAAGAAGATGGAAATGGAAAAGGAGGAGCTGCAGGCATCTCTGGAGGAGTCGGAGGCTGCTTTAGAGGTGAACAACCCTCAACCGACCACACTGTCACTCGTCACATGTTCAGAGCTGTGAAGGCGTACCAGTAGTTGACAGTAAAGTGAGTAAACTCAGATTAGTTCATAGGGCTCGGTTTTAGGTAGATCTTTGCATGCAGCAGCTTAATTCAATTAGAGTGAATATGCGGTCTCTTGCTCTTACAGTGTAAATCAAAGGGGAAAAATCTCTGCCCAGAGACCCTGATCCAGTTGTGGTCCAGTTTTATATACATGGAGGAGTAGCTTTACTGTCAACTGTATTATTTGGGTGTGTTAACTAGACTGAAAGTTTATAAGATATATTATTGATATCTCTGTTAAGGATAATCAGATTTTTTACTGAGACGTGTTTTCTATCAGATTTTCATAATCAAGTAACCCCATCTAATGGGGCAGTGGTGGGTAAGAATGCGGATCCATTATTGGAAGGCTGCAGGTTCAAATCCCGAACCAACAAGGTGACACTAAAGTCCCCTTGACCAGCGGTGTGGGGATGGGTTAAAAGCAGAGGACACATTTTGTAGTGTCACTGTTTGCTGTGCTGTGTTTCACAATGACTGTCACTTCACTTCCTTAAATGTCACCAGCAGTTCTTGTTAGGGCTTGTATATTTATTTGAACGTTTTCATCTGAAGAACACAAACACATTGCATATGCTTGTAACAGAGTGAGTTCGGTGTGCTGGGACATGTTGTCATTCATTCACTGAGGTGAAAAGAGTGTTTGAATGATGTTTAGATTTTGGAAGTGTAAAAAAGCCTCCCAGGCAGCGCTGTAAATTATCACAGTCCACTGGGTGCTGTAGATCCCTGCCAGTGATAAAGGCAGTCAGACTGATGAATGACTTGAGACTTAAAGGAAACAAGTTTGTACACTTGTGCTAAGGTTCGTGAAATATGCATATCTGACAATATTTTATCTGAACATTGGACATAAAGTATTGAATTGGACATGAAGAGAATTTACAGATTTACTAAATTCCTTCAGCCTTGCCTCCTAATCTCTGTAAATAGACAGGAATCTTGTCAAGTTCAGCTGTCTGGGCCTGAGGGACTTGTTTTTGCTCTCACCTCTCCCACACAATGACTGGGGAGGGGGGCTGACTGAGTGAGGAGGTGAAGAGGCTGCTGTTCCTAAGCCGCTGGACAAATGGAAGCTGGTAAGAAGGTGGTGACACTTTTTGGGGTTTCACCCAGGCTGAAGAGACAAAGGTGTTACGGCTTCAGCTGGAGCTCTCTCAGGCCAAAGGGGATATAGAGCGCAGGCTACAAGAGAAGGAGGAGGAGCTTGAGGCTGCAAGGTACCTGATGACCTTATCTAGCCCACAACTACCTCTTCATGCAACGTGTCCGGCCTTAAACACGTACTTACATAATGAGCCCGTTTATCTCTCCAAGAAAAAGCCACCAGAGGGCGGTAGAGTCCCTGCAGGCCAGCCTGGATGTGGAGGTCAAAGGGCGTACAGAGGGTGCGAGGTTGAAGAAGAAGATGGAGAGCGAGCTGAATGATGCCGAGCTGCAGGTGGAGCTGCTGAACAAAACCAACGCTGAACTGGTGAAGACGGGAAAGAAGGCGCAGCAGCAGATAAAGGTGATGCTACTTCTGTTCTATTCTGTTCTTTCATTCATTCATCTCAGCTTTTGGGTCCAGTCAATAAATTAGCCTAAATATTAATTTACATTTCATGGCTTTTTTCAGTAAAATCAGTAGTTACAGGGACAGTGTCTTGCTCAGGGACGTAGTTGTAGTAAGTAGTGTTTGAACCTGGGACTTTGTAGTCTTCTGGTTTATAGGCAAGTGTCTAACTCACTCGCTGCTAACACTCCATTCTATTTAAATATACATTTAAATTTGCTTTTTGTTAAAATAAGATAAATTAAGAATATCTAAGGATTATTTAAATACAATATATTCTAGAATCAATAATTGAATCATTAATAGATCTACAGTAACAAAATTTACCATCATTTTTGTACATATTCAAGTTTATATAGTATTGGACTATGTAAATAGTGGACATTCTAGATGGAATTGAAGAGAGACCTGTGAAAGACGGAAATTTTAGGCAGCAGGTAAACAGTCATAAACGTACGCAGTTGTGCTCAAGCTATAAAAATGACACTTGTCAGGATTTGTGAGGGTTTAACAAAAAACAGATTGTGATGCACGTCAACTGGGTCAAAGTAAAGTTGGGAGTGAAATCTTGGAGGCAAGCGGTGCCTACACAGTAATATTTTTGGTTGATTTTAATGTAGTGGCTGATTGGTTCGGCCCCGATAAATCTATTACTTGAACTTTGGACCTAATAGCAGGCCTGGCACTGTGAGTGAAGGTTACCGCCAACACCCTCCTCTGCCCAGAGAAGGCTGAAGATCATTTCTTGGATTCCTTTCTTGACAATGTGTGTGTGGGTGGTGATATAGTGCTCAGTATACCTTTTCACATGCTTGTGTGACCGTGGTTATCAGGTTGTGACATGTCCTGTATGCAATCTGTCCAGTTCAAAGCTGAGGTGTGTCCTATAGGTCATTATGGATAACAATTTTCTCTGAATAGCTTTTTCTGATGTAATAACCATGATAACAGAGACATTGTTTCTTTGGGTCTTGGTCTTGCAGCAGTAGCAGTAAAGGCCATTACCTATGAATGAGTTGTACGTATGCTATGATACACACTGTTTCACTGCACTACTGTATGTGTGTCTACACTTTGTGTGGTTCTGTGTTACAATCTATGGTAAGCTGCTTAATCATTTATTGTGCTTAGGAATTAGCTTGAATAAATGTGCACTAGTTAAAATCTGGGCCCTATATAGTAAATATTACCAGTATATACTTAATATTGTTAATATTACCAGTACACACTTAATATTTATTAGTATAATTTCAAACAATTTCGTCTTGGCTAATTGAAATAACTGACTAGTTACCTATTGGGCTGCACTCAAAAATGTAAAAAAAAATATGACTCCATGACGGAATATGAATTAGCCATTCACATGGTTAATAATAATCTTGTGGTAAACCTGATTTTATATTTTAACAGGTTTTGTGTGTGGTCCAGGTTGGACAGTGTCATGTTTATGCTGAGGTTGACCAGAGGGTGAGGCAGTGGTGGCCTAGCGATTAAGGAAGCGGCCCCATAATCAGAAGGTTGCCGGTTCAAATCCCAATCCGCCAAGGTGCCACTGAGGTGCCACTGAGCAAAGCACCGCCCCCACACACTGCTCCCCGGGCGCCTGTCATGTTCACTTCATATGGTCACATTCACTCACACAATCAGAATCACCTCTTAGTCCTTCCCAGTGTCGCAGCAGCTGGAGACCATCCATGCAATCTCCGCCCACAACTCCATCCGAAGGTGTAAGGCCCCATGGCCCTGGTTGCATTCAGTGAAAAGCAAATATGAAAGTTGCTATAATTCTTCTGTAGCAAATCTGGTTTTGCTGCAATGTGCATCATATGGATGCCAATGACAAAACGGGGTTTGTTAACCCGTTTTCATATGGGGTTCTTTTTTTTTTTCTGGCCTCAGTAATGAGACGTCAGTGCTTGATTGTCATAGTGGAGGAATTTTACTCTTTTTTCTAGTTTGTTGTGACTTTTTACCAGAAGCACAAAATGAATAACCGACACACCGTCTTGCCATACCTTACAGACCATTACAACAGCCAATCTGATGGCCAGTGGGTGGAGTTTGTCTAATGTTTACTCTAGCTGGGGCTGGAACACAGCAGAAAAAGAAAGAGAACTACGAGACGGGTGGAAATTCGTCTTCTCGTCGTAAACATTTTAGATTTTTGCGGGGGTAAGAAATCAGAATACGCCATAAGAAACCATGAGCTCAGAGGCAACTGAGGGCAGTGTGGCTGTGGAATCCAAGGAGGCTGCACCAGGAAGCCAGAAGAAGGTAATCATATATCAGTTCTTTTCTACCTTTTTTCTGTATGTAGCTGCGAACAGAGGGTCAATTTTTTAAAAGTTCTGTTCGGATTGGAAATTTTGTCAGCAATCCTTTGTTAAGTTTTGAATATGTTATTTTTCAGTGTGGAAAAGGACACATTCAAAGGGAGGAGGTGAGAAAGATATGGAGGGAGTGTCAGGAGGAGAGTTTCTGGTACAGAGGTATGGATATTAACACACTGCACATTCTGAATTTCAGCACCTTAATAGTGGTCCATGTGTTATTAACAGTAATCTTTATTTGTGGTTTTCTGGTTGAACCCTATATCTTCTACAGATCTTTCACACATTGGCAGGATTTACTAAATCAAAAGCACATAATTCTCATGTTGGGCAAATAAGTGGTTTAGTTGCAAATTCCTGCACATCTGTCAGCAACAAGTCTTTGCAGTGCAAGGGCGATCTTGAAGGAGATCAAAAGTCCTACGGGAAGTTATTTTTTACACTACATTACACTATAATGTTGTAAGGTGGAAAAAAACTGGTCTGTGACTTTTTCATGCGTTAATGAAGACCCCCACTTTTTTCTGTTCGGACAAAGGAGAATTGTCAAAGGACGATCTGATTAGTCTATGGCAACCTTTTTGGTAGAATAAAATATAAAAAAAAACAATAACTCATTCAGGGGGTTCTGTCCCCCTCAGCTTCTTGGTTCATCGCCTCTGCTTTAGTAAAGAAAACAAGGCACTGTACAGTATTAAAAAAAATACTCGTCTGATGTTACCTGCACATAAAGAGGTTACAGCAATGAACAGTTTCTAATTTATTAACACCGGTAGATTACTATTGCAGCTACATGGAAATATTGAATGTAAAAAAGGTACCAATGTCACAGAAAAACCCAAAAGAAAAGAGAAAGAGGTAGAGGAAGAGAGAGAAAAGCCAGGCTTCAGAGAGGCTGCCTGGTCCAGGAGAAACAGGGAGAGTAAGGCTCTTTCTCGACATGACACCTCAAGCCATTTGCTGGCTTTTGACACCTCTTGCTTGGTGGAGGTTGCATCTTGAAGAAGATACAAGCAGGGGACCTTCACGAAAGACAAAAGCACAAAATGCCATGGACCTGGAATTCCCCATCTTACACTTTCCTCTTGATTCTCTGAGGTCCAGAGGTCCCTGGCTCTTTCACTATCTTTTCCTCTATCTTTTTCACCGTTTCTCTATTTTTCTAAAATGTTTCAATATTTCCATGTAACTGCAATAGGAATCTAACTGTGTAAATGTATTGGATAATAAATTAGTTTGATTCCTGTAACTTCCTGCCTCTTTATGTCCAGGTAACATCAGACGAGTTCAATACATTGCTAATAATTAACGGACTCAGATGAATAAAATCTGATGTCCACTCTTCACTGCCGGGCTGGATTACATTTTTGGATCTTTACACTGTACTATACAATATAATTATTAAAATGCAAATGTATTAAATTTGTGCCTACCTTCTTCTGGCTGAACAGCTGAGGGGTGAAAGAGATTATGATGACCATTTATCAATCCGCACAGATGTGGGGCTCAAGAACCCCCTCTCCAGTCTATTAGATTAAAATTACATCACTTTTTACCAGCAGTTGGTGACCGTATCTCTTACTCGTACGTGATGATTTGCTAAAAGCGCCCATGTAGGGCCACGTTACTTTAAACAACCAGTGAAGGGTGTCGTTTCCAGTGTTTGCACCATAGTGATGGCAAGTGCCTGCTAATGCATGTCTCTCACGCACAGAATAAAGAAGCTCGGGTTTGAGGAATGTTTTACTGACAAGTGTGACCCCTTGACCCTGAATGCCTATGTTAGTAGCATAGTTTCATCACAGTCATTTTTTATTTGGACAGAACCAGTTAAATCCATTCAAATGTTTAAAATACTCTTTAACATGATTT
Organism: Denticeps clupeoides; assembly: GCF_900700375.1. NCBI lineage: Eukaryota > Metazoa > Chordata > Actinopteri > Clupeiformes > Denticipitidae > Denticeps > Denticeps clupeoides. Next base: position 21,047 of record NW_021629727.1, on the reverse strand, counting down.
CAACTTTAATTTCGAAACAAATATTTAACAGGAGTCGTCTGAAACCATCTGTAATGAATGTGTGTGCTTTTGTAGCTCTCCCTCTATCTCTGGGGAGCATGACGGTCACCGGTGCTCTCATCTACCAAGGTAAGGGCTCCCTCTCGTAACCATGGGTGTCCCCATGAAGAGTGAGATCATGGTTCAGTGTTTTATTCTCTGCTGTTCATGTTTCCCACACAGGAGTGTGGAAGACATCAGTGCGCTTTGGACCTTTTCCTAAACTTGCATGTAAGTACTGGAATGGCAGCCACATGATTACATTTACATTTACAGCATTTATAAGATGCCCTTATCCAGAGTGACTTACAATCAGTAGTTACAGGGACAGTCCCTCCCTAGAGATACTCAGGGTTATGTGTCTTGCTCAGGGACACAATGGTAGTAAGTGGGATTTGAATCTGGTTCTTCTGGTTCATAGGTGAGTGTGTTACCCACTAGGCTACTACCACCACCACCACATGATTCACACTATACAAACCACGCAACTATACAACACAATGTATATTTCTAAAATTCATTCTTTAAACATGTTCCCTGAATGGCACGTACATAATATAATCATAATATAAGACAAAAAGACTAAATGAACCACAGAGTTTTCTGAACATGTTCATCTCCTGGCTAATCAGATTTGTGTGCATTAGAGGTGAAATAAAGGTGAGATGACCATGAAGTAATATTATGCATAAAACAAACATGAATAAAATTTTACCCCAAATTAAGTCCCGACCTTTTCCTTTGTAGTGGCAGGAATTGTTGGATTTGCGGTGGGGAAAGCCTCCTACCTAAGCACTTGCCGAGAAAAATTCCAGAAGCTTGGCCCTGATTTTCCCTTTGGGTCAGGGTTTAGACCGTAAGTGGGCATCAGCTTTCATTCCTAAAAATTCCATTGTCTTCAATAATACTTTCATACAGCCATACAAAACCTATTTCAACATTTAATAACCAATCAGCAACAACACTGATGGATAAAGTGAAGAACACTGAGGATCAGCTAACAGTGGTACCTGTCGACAGGGGAATATATTATGCACCAGGTGATCAGCCAGTTCTTGAAACTGACCAATCACATGGATGTTGTTTACCTGGGTAGGGGTGGCAGCAGTATGGATGATGTAATGCTCTGGAGAACCATAAACAAAAAAACATGGGACACGTTATACCTCTTCATGTCTTGATGGGTCAGATCCCTTTCGACAGCATTAGGCAGATACTGTAAATTATGCTGGTAGTTTTAATGTAGTGGCTGATTGGTTTTGTCTGGTGGTAAAACAGTAAACATTGTTGTGCCAAAGTTTTCTTATGATGTGTGCTGGAAACAGAAGATCAGAAGCTGTCACTTCTTGTGTGTTTTGGGGTCAAAAGTTGTGAACGTTGTGCGTTTGGCAGGCACTGTCACCATGTGTGTGAAAAATGCAAAGAACAGGGAGTGCAGGTACCACCGGCTCAGCCGAGCAATTAAGGTAAAAATGCACACATGGACACACACACACACACACACACACACACGCATGTAAACACACACACACACACACACACACACACACACACACACACACACACACACACACTGTGTAATAACTTTCCATTCTGCTTATTACAGGAGTCATGGAATCCTTCAAATGCCTGGAATTGTAAAAGAGAACAAGCATCTGTTCTTAATAAAAGTTCATTTTTAATAATTTTGTTGGTCTTTTATTGAGAATATTGTTCATTTTGATTATCGATTTCTATCACATTGTTGGTTGTTCGACCGAACCACGACTATTCTCTAGAACGGCCCTTATCTGTACTTTCTCCTGGAACCAGATGTTGCTGAACCACGGCTTTGCCCCTGACTACTCGATCATCTCGTCCTTGTAAAATCCCATTGACACCCACCGCCTGACTGCGATCCACCTTGCCACATTTCACTTTGAGCACTCCACAGTCCCCCAGCCCACCTCCAGTTCCCCTTCTCCCAACAAGGAGCCTGTTCATGAAGTTATTACTCATATGAAGTTACTTGCCAATTGTCTTCTGTGTTTTCACAGTGTTTCTTGATGCAGCTTCATTATAATGAAGCAGTGATGAGCTGATGAGCATGATAAATTAGCAGTAGTTAAGGGGTCTAATTAAGGGGTCTAATCTACTCTTCATCTGATGTGGCACAATGTTTTTAGGCTGCAGTGAAAAAAAAATTATATTGTAATGACTTTTGACGAATTCTTGCATTCTGCATGTGTGTATATTATATATGTTATATACATTATATATATTCTACCTTCACAATAAAAAGATGTTCTTCTATTTATTATTTAGATGCATTAATTACAAATGAAGCATTTGAAGTGTTTGGTGTGTGGTCTCAGGATCTGCAGACTCGCTTGGAAGAAGAAGTGCGGCAGCAGGAAGAGCTGAGAGAGGAACGATCGCTGCTGGAGCGGCGCTGCAGTCAGCTGATGGTGGAGGGGGAGGAGCGCCGCACCAACCTGGAGGCTGCAGAGAGAGTCCGAAGAGCTCTGGAGACTGAGCTCCAAGAAAGCACTGATAAATACAGCCACATCAACAACCAGGTAACACTGTCACTGCACCATCACATCAACAAATTGGTAACACTGCCACTGCCCTGCCACTGCAAAAATCAGGTAGCACTGTCACTACATCATAACCTGAACAACCAGGTAACACTGCCACCGCAAAAATCAGGTAGCACTGCATCATCACCTCAAAAATCATTAGAACTGTCACTACATCATCACCTCAACAACCAAGTAACACTGTCACTACATCATCACCTCAACAACCAGGTAACAATGTCACTGCATCATTACCTCAAAAACCAGGTAACAATGTCACTGCATCATTACCTCAAAAAACAGGTAACACTGTCACTGCATTTTACCTCAAAAACCAGGTAACACTGTCACTACACCATCACATCAACAACCACGTAACACTGTCACTGCACCATCACCTTAACAAATTGGTAACACTGCCACTGCACTGCCACCACAAAAATCAGATAGCACTGTCACTACATCATAACCTGAACAACCAGGTAACACTGCCACCGCAAAAATCAGGTAGCACTGTCACTAAACTGCAACCTCAGCAACCAGGTAACACTGTCACTACATCATCACCTCAACAACCAGGTAACACTGTCACTGCATCATTATCTCAAAAACCAGGTAACACTGTCACTACATCATCACCTCAACAACCAGGTAACACTGTCACTGCATCATTACCACAAAAACCAGGTAACACTGTCACTGCATTTTACCTCAAAAACCAGGTAACACTGTCACTACACCATCACATCAACAACCAGGTAACACTGTCACTGCACCATCACCTCAACAACCAGGTAACACTGTCACTGCATCATCACCTCAAAAATCAGTAGAACTGTCACTGCATCATTGCCTCAAAAACCAGGTAACACTGACACTGCACTGCAACCTAAACAACGAGGTAACTCACTGCACTGCCACATCAACAACCAGGTAACACGATCACGACATCATCACCTCAACAACCAGGTAACAATGCCACTGCACTGCCACCTCAAAAATCAGGTAGCACTGTCACTGCAACCTCACCAACCAGTTAACACTGTCACTGCATCATCACCTCAAAAACCAGAAAACACTGTCACTACACCATCACCTCAACAACCAGGTAACACTGTCCCTACACCATCACTGTCACTACACCATCACCAACAACCAGGTAACACTGTCACTGCACCATCAACAACCAACCTGCATAAAAATTTAGTTACAAGGAGGATGGGTCCTAATTATCTCAAACACATCTCAAAATTTACAGTGGAATACCCCAATAAATGGTAAAAGAAGGTATTTTTCCACGTCTCTCAAAGCTTTAACAACATTGAAAACTACTGGATAGATTTCAAAAGAACAGTGCATGCAGGATGACCCAAAAATGTTGTTGCTGGGACAGAGTCAGGTTTTCTGACTGTTGTGTGCCGGAATTTTCTGTATTGTAGTGTTTGTAGTTTTTGTAAAATGTAACCTTGCCATTTTTGTGATCAGTTTTGCTCACTTATCTATGCACAGTAAAGTGAAAGTGAACGTTCTAGCACCGTAGAACATAACAGAGCAGAACATAAACAGACTAAATCCAGTTGTAATAAACTTAACGCTGTATCACAGCTAAAACCTTTTTTCTCAACAACTCTCACACTGCAGCTGCAGATGGCCGTCAGCGGTAAGAGAAAGTTGGAGGTGGACCTGCAACAGCTTACCCATGAGCACGAGGAGCTGCAGGGAGAGCTGCGGGGAGCCAATGAAAAGGCCAAGAAAATCAGCATTGAGGTATGGAGCTGTCCTGAACATGCTTTTACATTTGGGACATAAGAGAATAAAAGGTTATTCCTGTGTGCCATGTGGGGCAGGTGGCCCGTGTAGCTGAAGAGCTGAGGCTAGAGCAGGAGCGTTCCCAAAACCTGGAGAAGCTGAAGAAAGGCCTAGAGAACCAGATTAAGGACCTGACCACCAGGCTGAATGAAGCAGAACAGCTGACAGTGAAAGGAAGCAAGAAGATGATCCAGAAGCTGGAAGGAAGGGTAAATACACAAAACACACCAAGATAATAAGATGAGTAATAAGACGGCCTCGCTGAACCATTTAGGCCTTTGATGATTTGTGGAAACCTCGCAGTTTTATCTGTTTTATGTATTTAGTTGTGGCCACCATGTCATGCAATGATGGCACAATCATTTCTTAGTTGGTTTCATGCTCTGCTCAGGCAAAGGAGTTAGAGCTGGAGCTGGAGACAGAGCAGAAGAAGCATGCAGAGACGGTGAAGACCCTAAGGAAAAATGAGAGGCGACTCAAGGAGCTGCTCTTCCAGTCAGAGGAGGACCAGAAGAACCAGCAGAGGATGCAGGAGCTGCTGGAGAGGCTGCAGACCAAAATGAAGGCCTACAAAAGACAAGTGGAGGAGGCAGTAGGTTGTTTTTTGTTAATATATCATTATGCACTGGTGATACAAGTCACTTGGCTAAGGTTCTATGTGTCTATTCATGTCCTAGTCCATGTATCTCTTTTTTTTCATTTTAATTCTAGAATGATTTCCTCATTACTAAATTAAACAATATGTGTTTAATGCCCGCTATGGTGGTAGAATGTGCAGAATATGTTCTGGTGTAGTAACATGCTCTCATGAACGTCCCATATCTGCTCAGGAGGAACAGGCCAATATGAACCTGGCCAAGTATAGGAAGACGGTTCATGAGCTGGATGATGCTGAGGAACGCGCTGATATCGCTGAGTCTGCGCTCACAAAGATCCGCACCAAGAACCGGGGGAGCCTCAAAGGCCACTCGTCTGTAAGCTTGAGCTTTGGTCACAGCGCTGCGAGGGCATTTTTTTTTTGTATATGACTAAAAAATGTTGCCATGTCATTTTAGGGTTACAGCACTCCATACGCCGGGCTTGTGAGATCACCCAGCTCTGCAGGGTCAGAGGGCAGAGGAGAGAAGATCATCAACGATGATGAGGATTCAGTCAGTTCCCTCATTCCTGCGTATCTCAACTCTTTGAAGAAACTGATGGTGGATTAGTAGAACCTGAAATATTCCAGAGGGAAAAGCCAAATTAAAAGCCATTTAGTTATAAGCATTTTGATGTGTAATGTGGAATAACAACTCAAATACAATATGTACAACACTTGAGCCTTAAAATACTATAATCAAAGTTAGCATTTATTGTATTTCTTATAGTTCTTTTACATTTTTTATATTTTCTAACCAGGGCATATATCATGGTGTGCAGCTACAAAGCATTTGATTTATTTTTCCAGAAACGATAAAGCAGTCCTGAGCTCCATCATTAGCCAAGCAGTTGAATATACAGGGAGATATATTTAAGGCCCTATACACGATGTAATAATGAGTCCAGAATGAGGAAATAGGGCGCGTCGATGTAATTATTCAACCGTAAATATCATAGTATGGGTAAACATGACTGCATGACTAGATGATTCTACTGAAGACAACCTTCATGAACGAACATGCACCATTAAACAGATAGAATAAGCGTTATGAAACACGGCACCACAGCAGTGTGTGGGGACAGTACCTTGATCAAAGAGACATCAGTGGCACCTTGGCAGTTCAGGATTTGAACCCACAACCTTCTGATTGTGGGTCCACTTCCTTACCTGCTAGGCCACCACTGCCCACCTTACACTGAAGCAATCCACCCATCCAAGATTTCTAGGTAGGAAGAGGTGAAGAGGTAGAGAGCAAAAATGCATGTAAGAGATGTTTTTGCACATGGATATGTTTAATGCGGATGCAGTCAAATGACGAAAGGGGCATGTTCATATCTGAGGAACCTTCTCTCGCAATACCTCTTACTGCAGTTATGCTGGATTTATATTGGCATCAAGGATGTCTGTTACTGCATCTCTCTTCATGGAAATCATGTAAGGAGCACAGGGCTGCCTGTTTTTATGAGATTCTGGATATTGTGATGTAACACATTTTTATTGTAGCAATAAGGAGCTATTTTATATACATGGAAAGTTTGTATTATTCGATCAACATTTTGTAAACATTTGTTCCTATAAAATTCATCTCTTTAATTCATAAAATGCAGTTATTAGCAACAAAACAGGGAAGTATGCATGCACAACTGCTCTAATACTCATGAATGGAAAATACACAGGACAGTAAAGATATTTTACCCTAAAAAAGTAATAAATCCTCATCATATATATATTCAATTTGATTGTTTTGTAAAATAAGCTATAACTGTAAGGCATTAACCAGCTCATTGTGACTTTTTTAATTGCAATGCACATTTTAGTGATAAATACGTACAGATTGTAAAATAAAGCAGATTTGCATAACTATTAGTAGCAGTGCTGGACAGTAACATCTATGAATACAAAATGTGAAACTGATCATTGCAGATCAGCACTTCAAATATCTCCCCAGCAACAAAACAAAAGTTATTTCGTTTAAAACATATAAAAACATAAAACATATCCCGAAATGATCCATATATTATCTGTACCTCTTCCATTATATACATCCACATTTTCCAAAAATGTTCGTAATTTCACACCAAATTATAACATTTTGTGTTGCAGAGTAATTTAATGCACCGAATATTACATCCCATTGTACACTTTTCTGCAGTTGTATTGAAAGGGTCTGAAGGTGGAGGTGGCCTGACATCCTGGCTGTAGTTGTGCCCAAATGACAAAGACAGGATGTAAAGCTCATTCAACAGAATGCCACAAAACTGGAGGGACTAACACCTTTAATGTGCTTGGAAGTTGTATACCTGCATAATAACATACATTAATAAATTAGCAAATAACAATAATAAAAAACTTCAGATGTCTCAATATCAATGATGAAGATTTGGCAGAAAGTGCAAATACCAGGGGTTATCGAAATTTTCTGATGTTATTATAAAGCAGCAGAGGCAAAAAAAATCAATAGATCAATATTTTTAGAAAAGGAACAAGATGAAACATTCGAAAAAGGCATCAGACACTGATCGTGTTTGAACAGAGATTTCTTCCCGCTTCTGGATTAAAAGGTGTCATCTGTGACCTACAGTAGAGGTGAGTGTTTGTTCCATCCGCAGAGCAGTGTGGTGCTATCAGAAGAAAAGGAGCTTCATATGGTCCATGAGATTAAGATCTTCCTGGAGTCTGTCAGGGGTTACAATTGCATCATCCCATTGTTGGAATGTTTAATACAAGCCTACGTTGGTACGGTAAATAGTATAAGGATCTACCACTGGGGTCCGATGGAATATTGTGTCCTTGTGTGATGATAAGAACCCCTTGGTGCCCCTGGTCAGATCTCCATGTTCACCGGTCTCACAGAGCCAGTCATGTGTTCCTTCACCCACAGCTCCCTGTCTTTAGCTGGATCCACAGTATGGAGGAGGTGGTCCACTGGCTGCATAGTCTACCCACACACACACACACACACATTGTCAAAACATCAAAATAACTACTTCATCATTTACAGTAATTTAAAAAAAACCTGAAATGTCTCCCATCAGATCATCAAGGTGGTAGTAGCCTAGTGGGTAACACACTCGCCTATGAACCTATAATCCCGCTTACTACCTGAGCAATACACTTAACCCAGAGTGTCTCCAGGGGGGGACTGTCCCTGTAAATACTGATTGTAAGTCGCTCTGGATAAGGGCGTCTGGTAAATGCTGTAAATGTAAATGTAATCCATGTGAAGTGAACCATTACCTGATATACTGAAAACAATAATTATATTAACAAACATTTCTAATGTTTCCTTGTGTGTGTGTGTGTGTGTGTGTGTGTGTGTGTGTGTGTCAAATTTCATATACATTTATCCTGTCCAATAGTGTATATTCGTTTGAATTCCCAATTATTCACATTTAGTAATCCTGGGTTCACCAGCTAATGGGCCCCTTGTGGATCTGCCCGGACTTTCAGGGGGGCTCTCCAAAAAACAATCATAACCAGCCTTTGGTATGATATTGCTGGGGAGCTTCAAATGATACAGCATGCTGATGGACCAGACTGTACAACAGTTTAGCCCCGCAAAAATGGTCACTTACACTTTGGTTGAACATGTCCGTCTCATGACGCAGTGTGGTGTACTGGCACAGGTGCTGACGGATCATTTCGATCCTTTCTACCTCCAGCCTCTCCAGCTCCTGCAGACCGAATCTGAGATCAGTGTTAACTCGCTCACATGCTTATTTAGCTCCTCCCCTTATTCATCTTCAGAGAAGAGCAGAAGGGTGAAAATGCATACAGTACAACACATGGATGCATTACGGACACTCCATGAAATCATAACAACTGCTGTTGTCGGAGATATATGTGGGAGTCCAAGCAAGCATGAGTAAGACCATCTGGGCATTCTGTGATGCCAGTGGACAAAGTTGGCAGTGCCACTACCCTGTAGTGCCACGTGCTGGAGGATCACAGGTTCCAAACAGTCCAAAAACCAACAAATATACTGGTTTACAGGTTTCTCTGATATTACTTCAGGCATTAAACGTGGGAAATGGGTCTTACCAGGCTAGTGGTGACCATCTCCTCAAACCATTTGGACTGGGCCTGGTTGTAGAGATCCACGCAGCGCATCAGTTCATCACCTGTAGGGAAAGCGCAAGTTCTCATGAGAATCCAAATATTTAATCAGATATGTCTGTTAAAACGATATATTTCATACATGAGAGCAGTTGGACAGTTGCTCTGTTTTTTATTGAGAGAAATCATCTCAGAGGTTGCGATTCAAGTCCTATTAATGTCTGCTGCTCGTTTAGGTGTCTGCTCCGGCTCCTTTTCCTTTGTTTGGACGACCTTTTCATCCCATCCTAATGGAATTCAAGGAATTTATACAGCATGAAAACTCCGCCTTCTTAGTTTGAGGTTGAGCAGCATTGTCAGGTTTAGCATGTTCAATAAAGAAGCCAAGTGCTCTAAAACTCGCTTTAAAAAAGAGACCAAAAGGGAACAAAATAAAATGGGCTGAAAAATAAAAACGGGGGACAGATCAAACAGATCAAACTCAGGAACAAGTGACGTAAAAGTCAGCACAGCAGTGGCCAGATTTAATGGCATTAAAAAGCAACAACACAGAACACAATCCAACACAATCTACATACACTGAGGAACGCACTGAGGAACATGGCTGTGGTCCGTTTCAGGGACCATGTCCTTCAAATTGAATCAATGAATCCCACCAGGATTTTTGAAGACACCTTCAAACGTGTCCTTTTCCCGGGCGCTTGATGGGTTAAATGCAGAGGACAAACTTCACTGTGTGCACCGTGTGCTGTGCTGCTGTGTATCACATGTGACAATCACTTCACTTTAAAACTTTAAAAGGTAGGTAAGGTTGTGAAGACCCCAGTGATTGGAACCAGAATATCCTTGTGGCCAATTGACTTTTGTAATCATTTTGTCTATTTGCCCATAACTATTTTTGCGGGAGACAAAAGTAACATTAAAGTAACCATCTTATTTCAACTTGTGTCATTAGTTACATTAGTTACATAATATAAATTCTAATCATCTTGTAGAATTATATATACAAGGGACAGCAGAACTACCTCCAGATCAACACTGGAAAGACCAAAGAGCTGTTGGTAGAGAGCTACAGGTTCCTTGGTGTTCATCTGAACAAAAACCTGGACTGGATTCACACCTCTGATGCCCTCTACAGGAAGGGGCAGTACCTGCTGCGGAGGCTCAGGTCTTTGTGGAGGAGTGGGTGAAGCCCACTCTTGAAGACCTTTTATGACTCTGTGGTGGCCTCAGCCAGTGTGGCCTGCTGAGGAGGTAGCATCTCTGCTGGGGACAGGAAGAGACTGAACAGGCTGATCCGGTGGGCCAACTCTGTTCTAGGATGCCCTCTGGACCCAGTGGAGGTGGTGAGTGACAGGAGAATGGTGGCTAAGCTATCATCCCCTGATGTGGGATTGAGTGATTCAGGTCTTTCCTGCAAACCAGTGGTGGCAATGGTGGCCTAGCGGTTGAGGAAGCGGCCCCGTAATCAGAAGGTTGCCGGTTCGAATCCCGATCTCAACTTCTCTCAGGTGCAATATGTGTATGTCTACCCACAGTGTACTTATGCAAATATATATTTTATGTATATATCGACATATTTTTATTCTTACAACTCAAATTTGACTGTTTTATTTTTTCTATTCTATGACTATTTATTTGCTTAGTTGTACATTGAACTTTTATATTATACAGTGGACATTGTGTCTGTACTATTGTTTTTTGCTGCTCTTACCTTGTACTGTCCACTTCCTGCCATGACAATGTAAATTTCTCACTTGTGGGAATGATAAAGGATCATCTTATCTTATCTTATCTTATCTTATCTTATATGTACATAAAGAAAGACAACAGCAACAACAAAACAATGTCAGACAAGTCAGACTCCCACAGATAAGAAGCTCACCTGCTTGTGTGGACTTCCTGCGAGCCTTTCTGATTTCCTCCTCCACCTTGGTACTGAGTTTTGTCTCCAGCTGCAGCGTCTTCAGGTCCAGGTCTTTTTGCCGTTCAGCCAGAGCTTTACGAGCCTGAAAAAAGATGCGGCCCGGCTAAGAACTACACAGCACAAACTACACAGCACAATAAATCTAACTAAATGGAAATGTAACTAGGAGTAAGTCATAAAAAAACGGGAATGTTCTCCAGGTTTACGTTGAAAGAGTCCACACCTCAGTCTTAATCTGGCGAAGGCCTACCTTCTCCACAGCCGTGTAGCAGCCGGCCAGCTGCTTCCGCAAGTCCGTGATGCTATGGTCGAACTTCTTCATGTCTTTTTTAAAACTGTCGCGGAACGTCAGCAGCGGCTTCTCCACCTCGCTGTGCAGCTGAATGGAAAATGAGAAAATTCACATTGAGACTGCATTGCAGAGTGTAAAACCTCCACCAGGGTGCGCTGTAATCATTTACTGCTGCATCAGATTATGAGCGCGTGTGATTATGATTTAGAACTTTTTAATGTGCACACACAGTCCATTATAAATCCAGAGCAACGTACAATCAGTAGTTACAGGGACAGTCCCCCCTTGGAGCAACTTGGGGTTAAGTGTCTTGCTCAGGGACACAATGGTAGTAAGCGGGATTTGAACCTGGGTCTTCTGGTTCCTAGGCGAGTGTGTTACCCACTAGGCTACTACCTAGTGGGTATCACCTACAAATCAACCTTCAACCTTTCTTTAAATATACACGACAATCTGCTACATGTTATGCAACAATATGTTTTTATATTTAGAGCTTAATCTTGACTTTTTGCAAAAAAACATGCATACAAAATGTCATTTTTTGAGTTTGGCTCTAGAAAGACTGGCCTCTGGGGACCACAGCCGTACATCTGGTCTTCCAGGACTTCCTGTCTGTAACACACACTCTCCACCCCACCCTCCGCACCCCAGCTGTGCTCCAGAATGTTCCACATCCAGAGACACACACACACACACACACACACACACACACACACACACACACACAGCAGGCATGTGCACACACCCTCATAACGAAAAAAAAAAAAAAAGTACCTGCCGCGAGTCTGAAATTCGTAGGACACTGTGATTCGCAGCCAGTCTGCTGAATTCCCTACTAGTGATCTGGTGTGAAATATGACAGGCAGCGGTAATAAGGCCGGTGCTGATGTTTTACACGCTACGCTGCAGTGGAAACAACAAATGTTGGCTTCATTTACAGGCAAACAAAGAGAAACTGGGGAAGGAAAAGAGAACCAGAACATATGTACAAAGCGGCCAGCCTTCAACAAAGACGCATGAGGCGGGCGAACAAAGTCGGGGTTAAATGGTCATGTGTACCGAATGTCCAGTCCTCAATGTCCAGCACTGTGTGACCCATGCTGCCTGCTAAATGTGTTTTTAATTCTAACCAAATGCACTGCTACAGCCTATAGATCTGTCACGGGTGGTTTGGTTAATACGTCAGCGTTTTCCCCAAAAAGTTCACTCTGGAACCCGTTTTCGGCCCCTGAACAGTGTGGACGGGGTCTTCGATTCATCAAATGTGTTCCTGATACAAGATCCAGTGTAAAAATGTTTGAGTGGGGCCTTCCCAGGCTGGGACCCTGTACGTGGGTTCACTCACCTTGGAGGAAAACTTCAGGTGGACCTCCGCCTCGTCTGCCAGGCTCTTCTTAACCTGGGCCCAGGCCTCCCCCAGCGTCCTGAAACAGAGAGGCGGTGGTGAGGACCTCCTGCCTGCTGCAGGTCTGCTGTAGGGACGCCTCCTTCGTCATCTCCTGCATATATGTGCTCTGCATGTACGTTCTCCATCATTTGTCTCAGCGCTTTACAATTTCTCCCTGCCCAGTGTAGAAGACGTCTTTACTTGCCAGTTTAAGTACTACACACAGTAGTTAGGGGCAGTGGTGGCCTAGCGGTTAAGGAAGTGGTTGCCGGTTCGAATCCTGATCCGCCAAGGTGCCACTGAGGTGCCACTGAGGAGGACAAATTTCACTGTGTGCACCGTGTGCTGTGCTGCTGTGTATCACAAGTGACAATCACTCCACTTTAACTTCTATTCACTTACCACTGTGTCCTGAGCAAGACATATAAGTCTCTCCAGGGGGACTGTCCCTGTAACTACTGGTGGTAAGGCGCTCTGGATAAGGGCTCCTGGTAAAAAGGGTAAAATGTACTGTAACTTTGTGTATTGAATCTTGTTTGCTTGGCACCTCACGGGAATTTGTTCATAAAGGATTGTGTCAATGCGGACAGCGGCAAGCTGCTGAAAGGTCACCCCGCAAGGTCCCTCCACTGCGGACGCACAAATGGCAAATTCAGGAATCAACAAGTGCCCGAGGACATGGCCACAGCAGCCAGCGCACACAACACCGACTGTCCCTGACTGCAACAAAGCCAGGCTGAGGTGGAACACAATGTTGTCATTGTGCCTTGTGTCCTGTGTGGGCGGAGCTCTGTTGCATAATCTCGATTCTATATTAAACAATAGGCCCTCTCTGTCAACTGCCACTGTAGCAATTGACAGGGACTCGTGTCACCTTAACGCGGAACATACATTTTGCCCGCATTATTCATAAAAATCGGCACGAGCCAGAAAACTTAATAAACACACAATGCCATGCCTCAGTATGTCTAATCAACATCACAAAAAAAAAAAAATCTCCACATGGCTGTCATCGGTTGATTTCTGGAACCGATACACCCAGATGCATAAACCATGTAAAAGTGCAGAGTTCTCTACGGGTGATTTTACTCCCAGGGCCTTAATTCCAGCACGGACAGAAACATGCATCCATCAGATTGCTCCGTTCAGCGTTACTCAGCGCTCCAAGCCAGAAATGCCCTCAAGGTCGGATTGAGCGATTGACCAATGGGTGATTTATTGAATGATTCAGTTGGGATGAGAATCTGCTCGTTCTTGCTCAATCTGCTGAGATCTGGTTTTGCCACATAACAAGAGAAAAAAAAAGCATCCGAGTTTCAGTTTGAAGATGACTGCAGTGACGTTTGGCTGATATGAAGACCAGGTAGGTAGTAAGTTGTTTTTGAATAAATAAGAACTACTGTGACTGCTCGGTGCTAAAAGCTCACCACAAACCATCTATGTCATGTCCTAGATCATTGTTAGCCTCCTCTGAAATCAAAGACTCACCCTTCCTCCTGTGCAGCTAGCGGAACCTGAGACAGTCGGAGCAGGCCTTTGGCATATTCATCCTCTATCTTATTCTGCAAAAATAAGTACAGTGAGACTAGCTGATGGAAACAATCGCGATAATATAAAACGTTTACAAATAGCTCATCAAATTCACATAAAAGCAAAGGAATTATGCCGAATGAAGTCCCAATCGATCACTTCACCCATGGAAAACATCGTGGGCCCTATTTTACAACCTAACATGTCTTTCTAAACCTCTCTTTGTGCTAATTTAGGATTTGATGATCTGCACTGTTGACAGGGGGTGATAGTAGCCTAGTGGGTAACACACTCACCTGTGAACCAGAAGACCCAGGTTCAAATCCCACTTACTACCATTGTGTCCCTGAGCAAGACACTTAACCCTAAGTTGCTCCAGGGGGGACTGTCCCTGTAACTACAGATTGTAAGTCGTTCTGGATGAGGGCGTCTGATAAATGCTGTAAATGTAAAATGTAAATGACAGCACAGTACATGCTTGGTGTACAGCGCCACCTACTCTGCCATCCTGAAATGAATGGTGGCACCAATGATCACAAAATTTAAATAATAATAATAACAGTAAATATGACTGAATATAGTAAATGCAATACAATGCAATGTGGGGTTAAAGTGTATATATATATATTGTGTTTGGGGTGTGCAAAAGCAAAAGGTGGCTGTGATAGGTGTACAAAGTTCACAGCTTACTGCGCTTCAGATAGAAACTTTTGTGGCGTGAGGCTGAGTGTCCACGCGCAGTGCACAACGTGAAGAGATTGTGGCATGGTGTAAAGCTTGCACTCCATGGGTCTGTGGTGGTGCGTTCAGCCCCGACATTCCTCGTCCTTGTCCCTCACCAGTGGAATAGAAAGTGATGGAGGGAAAAGTATGGAGGGAACTTGGAGTACAGACCAGAGTGGCCTGCTGGAGTGCCACATCTTCCATCGTCACCTCACACATAATCCCCAGGCAGGAAGAGCGCGTCATCCAGGTCCATCTTCTTCTGGACCATCAACCCTGATTACCAAAACCCGTTCTCCCTCCCCTGTGATTTATTCAGCTCTGCCGCTTCACGCATGTAATGACGTTTCATAAGGGTCACATTGTCATTTCTACTGCATCTTATGCGTTGTGAGGCAGGGATGTGTTTGTCCATGAGATGGGGAGGAATGAGAATCCGCCTGACAGTGATAACTAAGGAAAACTGACCCACGACCATTCTCCTTAGGCGAACATTTCGAGAATATAATAAAAAGTTCTCCAGATAAAAAAAAAAATGTGTTCAAAGCGACTGGCATTGTAAAACTGTGCTGCGGGTGTAAACGAGAGGACCTATAACCCAGTGCACCAAAGAGAATGTCATTTCCTGCCTGAGACTGGGTCACCATGGTTACAACCCCAACCAGGCCAACGTTACCAATGTGGTCTCTGGGCCTGGGGTCATCTTCCCACTGTAGCAGTTAACCAAAGTCCCACGGCATTAGTACAAAAGTCACTCAGAAGTCATTGTGTATTCTTGTGTTCAAGCAGAATTCATTTGGAGATAAATATTTTCAGCTGGTAAAGTGCTGGTTATCAGACGTGGATTAGTCATATAATGATCTGGACCTTCACAGCCCTGGGTCAGGGTTACCAGGCTTGCTGAAATGTGGGGTAAACCACTCTTACTGAAGAAGCTTTTTTAGGCTATGAGAAATTGTCTGGTGTTTGATGATGCAGAGAAGCACAAATGGAGAAGTGTCCGTAAAACAGTTTGTGTGCGTGTGTATGCGTCTTCATGGCACACCGAAATAACATTAAAAGAGAGGAATTAAATACGCTGTTGTGTAACATCACTTCAGCAGAGGATATCCTGTAGATCAAAAGAGTTGGGGAAACAGACGAATGGGGCGAAGAGCCGTACCTCTCGCGCACAAACTCGGCCATCTCCTTCTGCATCTGCTTGCCCTTCAGCTGTTTCTGCAGAAGGACCTCGAAGCCTGAGATGGACGCATTTCCCTGGGGATCTCTTTGTCCGTCTGAATGAAAAAAAAACAACTCATATTACATCTGTAATATGGACAGATAAAAATCACTATTCAATCGTAAATTGCATTCTTTTTTTACGGCATCATAATCTGAATTTCATGTTGCGATTTGCTACAAATACATAATAAAAATAGTTATTATCGTGGCCCTCATGTATGTGCCTCCTCCTCAGTGGCTGTTTGAATGCGTGTGACATCATACCCAGAAGTGGTCGCAGTAGCTCCACTCATCTGGTTTGAGTAGTGGCTGCTCCAGCACACTGATAGACAGTGGGAACGTCACACAGTTAATCTGCAAATGAATAGCATTGATACGAGTTAGGCAGGTCCATCTGAACGTCTCCGTTTCTGTCTGACTACACGCTCTGTCGTTCCCCCTGAACACGTGACTAGAACGTTAACAGCATACAGGGTAGACTGACACACTCCGGATTGTGCATATTTCACCCGATAAGGTGCTTGCTGAAGACGGCTGCTTTTTCTTGAAAGTTAGTATTCTCTAAACAGGAAGGTCTTAAGGTGCCGTTTGAAAACGTTTGTGCTGTTCTGACCTCGAGGGGAACTTCATTCCACCAGAGAATACAGTGGAGAGTCTAGATGAGTGTCTTCCTCGTACCTTCAGCGGTGGAGGGACCGGGTGAGCAGTACTGGAAGGTCGGAGAGTGCGAGGTGCAGTGTGAGGTAGGATGGTGCCATTCCATCTCAGTATTTTGAATCGGATGCGGGCCGCTACTGGGAGCCAGTGGAGGGAGCGTAGCAGCGGGGTGGTGTGGGAGTATTTGGAAAGGTTGAAGACCAGTCGCGCTGCTCTACTGTACGTTAGCCGTGGAGGTCATATGACACTCAAAGGTAGACCTGCTAGAAGGGAGTTACAGTAATCCAGTAGGGAGATTCTAAGGACTCAACAAGTATCTGGGTGGCCTGTTGAGGTGTGCATGTATGCTTATGATGATTGACTCTTGAGCCGACATCTTCAATACGGACTGAACATGCCGGCCTCGCTTGACACTGAACACACAGAAGCAGTTTTGTGCTAAATTAATACAATAGATCAAAATATGGTCATTTTTTGGTTTTTGTCCTCTTATAAAGTTGGTTCTCATCCCTTGAAATGAACTGTTACTGGTGGTTCCCTGCAGGTAACCCAGTTATTGTCACGTCCATGCGGGCATGACGCTGCGGGTGAACAGAGAGCAGGACGGAGAGTGACGAGAAGACGTGGAATGAAGGACGCTTTCACCTGACATCACGAAACCGGGGTTTAATTGGTGAAGCACAAGACAGGGGAGACATCCGAGACGTAGACACTGGTGAACACGGAACAGAAACGAACAGGGCAGCTTTACACAATTAACACAGGTGAAAACGATTAGGGAACATTACACAGGACAACAGTGAAACTCCGGTCCGGATCCCGGACTGGAGTAACCCCATTTCGGACCGGATCCTGACAGTTATTAACTGTACACTAACCACACTTCTCTGTCTATTTATGCCTGTGCATGTGACTGGAATCTGATATCAGCCACATTTGAACAAATAACGTGAACAGATTTGAGAATAAATCTGAATTCAGCAGTTCCTACTTCGGGGCCTGTCTGTAAAAGCCTTCTCTAAACAAACTTTAATCAACAAAAATCTCAAGATGACAGTTGAGTGCATTTGGCAGTGAGTTGATGATGACACCATTTATGCCTGGAAGGTAGGGCAGTGAATGCCAGCGCCTGGGTTTGGCAAGTTAACACCAACTGGGCTGCATGGTCGGCGGCATTATCTCATTGCGGCCAGTCTTCAGCATTCCTCGGCCTGTTAGCTGCAGCTCCAGATTGTCCGTGACTCAGGCAGTTTCGAAGTTGCCCTGGGGAGGCCTTGTCGTGTGGAACAGCGTGATGGCTTCACTTCACACAAGATTTAAAAAAAAAAATGCAGAGCTGCCGATCACACCTGAACTGTTGTTTGTTTATGAACATATCCAGAAAAATCTGAGCATATTATGTAAAAAACACTTAGTGACCAACACAACATTTGCTCAGAGCTGGAATCACAGGTTAAAGAGAGACCAACCATGCATCTGCCGCCAGACAGGCAGATGGGAGACCCATGCGGCTCCCATGAGAATGGGAGTGAAAATCTGTCCTGTCTGGAGCACAGATGGGAACACTATACCCCATGGGGTATCTGTTCATGTGAGTTTTGTAGTATTGTTACATTTCGTTCGTAGTGAAGGAGACTCCCCTCTGCCAGGTGGACCACCGGATCTGACACCTTGTACAGGGTATGACAGAAAGCAGCTTCCCTCTCTCAGCCCCCTACAGGCCGTTCAGAGCTCCACACAGCTCTGCTCCACAATGCTCCTTCAGATAGGTTTAATCCAGGAAAATATGATTGATAACAAACATACCGAACTATGATAAGATTGATAGTCAAGATATTTATGGGGAAACACTAGAGGTGTGAACCTTCACTGTCTCTTGATATTGATTCGATTACGATTATCAGTGGCTCCATGGGTCTTGTACTCCTGTGTACTCCTGATGCAGATCGACTCTCCACCAATCAGATGAACCGAGCAGACTAGTCCAAGCTCCTGTGGTCACTTTATTAATTTATTTTGTATTGCATAAAAGTACAACATTTGTTGTAGATCCCTGGACACTCAGAGACTGATAAGATCAGCTTTTGGCCATTCGTGTGTGTGTTTGAAAGGGGCCGTGCCTGGTCGACTCACCGTTGTTCTGGACTCCTTGTCCTGCTTCTTCATGGGTGAGGTGGATGTTGGACTCTGTGGGCACATAGAGAACATGTCACACACTAGAACATTCCTCTGTTTCAGACATCAGTATGTGTGTGTGTGTGTGTGTGTGCAAACACATGGCAAAAGTCTACGACTGATGTGGCCAATAATGACAAGGAACGTCACCTAAATTTACAACGAGGCGAAATGACCGCTTGTCAAATGAAGCAGTGGTTGGAGGGTTCATCTGCAATTGAGGAGACCACCAATGGGAAGGCAGACGTACGCTCACTGACAGATTCTGCAATTGTTTCGCTGCAGATCTCCCAAACACAACTGACTGTGAAAAAAAACTAAACAACCGTGGGATGCCATCTCGACAAAGTGAAACCACCTCAGGCCTAGCGCCCCCTGTGGCTGGTTGCAGAACAGTTTTTAACACTGCTCTTACAGCGGCACGGTGAAGGGAGAACGTTTATGTACAAACTAAGGATTTAAATACAAAAATAGGAACCATGACAGGAACAATGCTCGCATGCTGACTAGACACATTTGGGTACATTTATAACAGCCTACAGGTGGAAACAATTGGGGTACACGAGACACGAAAAAAGCAGAAAACCGGGCCCGGAGAGCCAGGTAGACATCGGGTTGTTACAACTGCGTTGTTACATAATACCCGACTGTCTCATCTATAGTGTCCACATTGAACAGCTAGCCTTACTAAATAAATTCAAATGTTGGATTCAAATAGCTTTAAATGTTATTTCTAAGATATCTCAAGGACGCATGGTAACACACATGTAAATTAAGTGATTTGGAGTCTTGGTAGGAAGACAGCATGGATTATAATGTTCCTTCTGCCTGTCACCAAATCTCATCAAACCCACGGCTCGCTTCTCTTCTCTGTCTCATTTCAGGTTTTTATATACATGCAGCCATCCCAAACACAACCCGACAGAATTCGACCCAACTAGTACAGCTTTATAAAAGCCTGCCTTTCTTTGCGCACACTACTAGCACTACACTAAGAGGGAAAGGAAATGTGTGGGAAATGAGTGGGTTCGAAAAATAATTTTATTAAAAAATAGAAATAGTCTAGCCTTCCTCAGCATCAATTTTCGCATCTCTCTCGTTGTAATTAAAACTACACCTTTACTACCTACTACCACCTTTAAGAAGCAGTTGAAAACCCACTTTTTCAAAAAGTATTTCAGACAAATCTAACACTTACACACGCTCATGCGTACACACTGCAAAAAATAAATAAAAAAAACTTTTTTTTCCTTTGTCTAGCACTTAACAATTTCCGAGCATGTTCTTTTCCTTTTGTTAACTCAAAATCAATAGAAATTGAACATTAAACATTTCTTTTAAAAACTGACATTTAATGAAACAAATTTACACATGCGAAAAACTTTTACCAACCACCTGAAACAAATTTACGAGCAGCAAATCATACGGAAAGGATAAAACGATAGAAATTGAGAACCTGGGTTGGGTCAGTTCTAAGATGTACCCGCACCCTGTGCAAATGTTGACCTACTGAGCCTCAAGACACCACCTCCACTGTCCTGCTCAGCAGAGTCGGAGCCCAGAGGAATTACACTTACACAGTCCAGCTTCAACTTGACTCTCTGAAGGTCGTGGGGAATGTTTAACGAAGTCGTCCTCAGTCCATGTCAGCGTGATACTTCGTCTATATAGCAACAGTCATTAGGCTGTTGCGTTGTTGTTATACTACTGTTAGCCCCAACCCATCTCTAGACACGCCCAATGTTTCATATATTGCTTCTCCCAAACCCATAATCCACCCACCCACTGGATCATAGCGATGTAATCCCGACCCATTTACTGTTTCATACAGCTGTTGCCCAAACTCTTTCAGGCTCAGCTTCCCGATCATACCGTATCTGCACCACATTTCAGCCATGCCCATTCTATCTTACTCTCATGGTGACCCAGCTCCCCATATCTAACCCTCTTTATAGTAGTTCCAGCCGTACCTGGACTGGTCTGTGTAAATGTAAATGTACCTGCTGCTCATGCTGCTCTGCTGGGCC